>NW_026642933.1:0-1343 GCF_028554395.1 Pezoporus wallicus | reverse complement strand
CCAAAGCAGACCTCAGGCATCGCTCATGATCACCACGGACGCCATGTCTACGTATCCCTCCATGCACTGGTAGATGTCCCCGTACCACACGATGGCCGCAAGGCCGAGGACTCCAATAGCCCCGAGCAGCTCATCTGCAGATTTCCACCTCATTCGCCAACAGAAGGAAGGCTCCTGCTAAAACTGTGCTTTCAGGCTTCAAACTCCTGCCACCATCAAAACAACTTGACAGTAACGGGAGAGTAAAACCATTGCAGAGGTTTTGGAGAAGCAATAAGTGAAGAGCGAGGATAAAACTGAGAGGCTAAATCAAACCAACGGGAGAAACCATCCCAGGGGAATAGAAAAGGGCACCCGTGCAGGTGCCTGTCCTGTGGGAACAAGAGGACCAAGCTCGGACTCAGGGGGATGGATGTGCCATAGGGATGTTTGGAGCAACGGCCGTGGTGCCTGTGGGCAGCATCGGCTCCTTTATTTTCATTTCATCCAGCCCCAAGCACTCCTACAGCCTGAGCCTGAGGCTGCCTTCCTCTGCTTCCAGGAGCAGGTACCTCCATTAGAGAGGTGCTGAGGTGGGAGACAACGGAGGTGCTGCCCCTTCCTGCAAACACTTACAAAGCAACCCAAAAAGCTGCCTTATCCACCCTCAGCGTTGTCCCGCTCCACTCCTTCAATGCAGAAGGAATTCCTGGCAAAGGTTAGGAGCCCCTGTGCTATCAGCAGTATCCTGCTTTCCTTGCACTTCTCACCCATCCTCCTCGCCCTCCTGGTTGCTTCCCATTCTGCTTCCAGTGCGGAGGGGAAATGAAAACACCATCAATCATCACTGGGTAGAGAAATGCCAGCCTCTTCTTGGGACAGTTTCATCACCTTGCACTTTCATTTTCTCACCATCACAGGCCTCTTCTGAGACATTTCAAGCCAGCAGTTGGTGTTTTACAGGAGCAGAACACCCTGCACACAAAAGGTTCTTTGCAGCCCTTCATGGGGATCCCAAACACACACCTTGCACCCGCCTTTCACCACCTGGCTGGCGCTGGAAACAGCCTTGGGCCAGCAGCCCTTGGGATGAGAATCCTCACTGCTGGTTCTTCCATTATGCTGAAGCTTTGCACTTTTCCAGCCCTCTTCACTGTCGTGCTTGCAGTGACTGTGACCTTGCTGGCCACTGCCGACTTGGCAGAAGCAATTTCCCCATCACAACAGTCATCAAACTACATCTGCTTATGAAAAGAAATACATCCAAGTCCTTAAAGACTACAAAAAGAAGAACCCCACCTGCCCTGCTGTCTCATTTGCTTATAGAAGTACTTGCAGGCACTTGAGATCTCATCTTGCAAGGT
>NW_026642932.1:0-13521 GCF_028554395.1 Pezoporus wallicus | reverse complement strand
ATTTTATGGGATAATTCCGTAAAGGAAGTGGATATAATTCCAAAAGAATCGGGAATTTTATGGGATAGTGCCGAAGGAATCGGGAATTTTATGGATAATTCCAAAAGATTTGGGGATAATTCCAAAGGAATTTGGAATTCCAGAAGGTAATTCCAAAGAAATCGGGAATTTTATGGGATAATGCCAAAGGAATCGGGAATTTTATGGGATAATTCCAAAAGAATGGGGAATTCTAGGGGATAATTCCAAAGGAATTTGGAATTCCAGAGGATAATTCCAAAGGAATTGGGAATTTTAGGGGATAATTCCAAAGGAATTTGAATTCCAGAGGTAATTCCAAAGGAATCAGGAATTTTAAGGGATAATTCCAAAGGAATTTGGAATTCTAGGGGATAATTCCAGAGGAATCGGGAATTTTATGGGATAATTCCAAAAGAATTGGATATAATTCCAAAAGAATCGGGAATTTTATGGGATAATTCCAAAGGAATAGGGAATTTTATGGGATAATTCCAAAAGAATTGGATATAATTCCAAAGGAATCGGGAATTTTATGGGATAATTCCAAAGGAATTGGATATAATTCCAAAAGACTCGGGAATTTTATGGGATAATTCCAAAAGAATTGGATATAATTCCAAAAGACTTGGGAATTTTATGGGATAATTCCAAAGGAATAGGGAATTTTATGGGATAATTCCAAAAGAATTGGGGATAATTCCAGAGGAATTTGGAATTCCAGAGGGTAATTCCAAAGGAATCGGGAATTTTATGGGATAATTCCCAAGGAATTGGGCATTCCAGAGGGGGATTCCAAAGGCATCAGGAATGATCCTCGTCCCCAGCTGGAAGCTGGAATCCCTATGGAATTCTGCATTATCCAAGGAAAAGCCTCCCTGATTTCTCCTATGGGTCCCTATGGGCCCCTATGGGTCCCTATGGGTACCTATGGGTCCCTATGGGTGCCTATGGGTCGCTATGGGTCCCTATGGGCACCTATGGGTCCCTATGGGCACTTATGGGTCCCTATGGGTGCCTATGGGTCGCTATGGGTCCCTATGGGCGCCTATGGGTCCCTATGGGTCCCTATGGGCGCCTATGGGTCCCTATGGGTGCCTATGGGTCGCTATGGGTCCCTATGGGCGCCTATGGGTCCCTATGGGCACTTATGGGTCCCTATGGGTGCCTATGGGTCGCTATGGGTCGCTATGGGTAGCTATGGGTCCCTATGGGTATCTAGGGGCACTTCCATCCATGGAAGTCCATCCCAATGCCTGCATCCCATCCCTCTGCATCCCAATCCCTGCATCCCAGTGCCTGCATCCCAATCCTTGCATCCCAATCCCTGCATCCCAATGCCTGCATCCCAATGCCTGCATCCTAATCCCTCTGCATCCCAATCCCTGCATCCCAGTGCCTGCATCCCAATCCCTGCATCCCAATCCCTGCATCCCAATGCCTGCATCCCAATCCCTGCATCCCATCCCCACCGGAGGCAATGCACAACTGGGAATGGCTTGGATCGATGGGATACATGGAAAATAACCCCATTGGACTGGGGATGGGATGGAAACAGGGATAACGGCGCCATCAAATCCCTGCTTTTTCCCAGTGCCACCCCGCATCCCAAAGCCGGGAATGCCGACGGCATCATCCGTTATCCCTCACAAGCCCAATGGTCCATGGAAGAGCATCTGGAAGCGGGCCCCGCAGCGCAGCCATCCCAAGGTGGGAATTCCCAACGTTATTCCCAATGTTTTTCCTTTGGGAAGGGGGGGGGGGGAATTTTTCCTTGTGAATGTGGGAATTCCCAAAGGAATGCTCCTCATCCCACCTCATCCCAGGAGCTCCGAGGGATGCTCTATCCCAACCGGAATCTCTTTCGGAGCCTTCCATTGGGCCATTCCAGATCCATGGCAAGGGGAAGTGGGCTGCCATTGGATCCCAAAGGGAATTCCTAAAGCTGGGATCATTCCCGCTAGGAATGCCGTTGGGGCTTGTCGCTTCCAGCACCGCAATTCCATCCCCTTCCCAACATCCAAGCTCCCATGGACCACTGAGGAGGCAAATCCCTGTTTCCATGGAGACCTCCTCCGATATTCCCAGAGAATCCCTGTTCCCAATGGTATTCCCAAAGAATCCCTGTTCCCGATGGTATTCCCAGAGAATCCCTGGTCCCTACGGAGCAACTCCCAAGGCAAGGCGGCATCCCGGTGATCCTGAGAGATCCCGTTGGGAATGAGGATGCTTTGGATGGGTAACTGGAGGGTGGGAGGGAGAAGAGAGGGTCGATGCCGGAATTCCTTGGAATTCCTTGGGATTGAGCTCTAAGAAAGGCAATTTTCCTAGGAATTCCGGGAAGAAAGAAGGGAAATTTTGTGGGAATTCTTCCCTTTTAGGAAGGAATTGTTCCCTTTTAGGAAGAATACAGGGAATTCCTATCGGAACAAATTGCTTCTAAGAACTACATCGGGATGACGCCAACGCTCCTCCATCGCGACGCCGGATTTCCTTGGAATTCCTTGGAATTCCACTCTAAGAAAGGGAATTTTCCAAGGAATTCCAAAGTTTTAAGAGGAATTCTTCCCTTTTGAAGAAGAAAAATGGGAAGTTCTATAGGAACACTTCCCTTTCCCTTGGAAGAACATCATTGGGATACATCGACCCTCCTCCATTGCAACACCTGAATTCCTTGGAATTCCTTGGAATTCCGCTCTACGAAAGGCAATTTCCCGAGGAATTCCGGGAAGAATGAAGGGAAATTTTATGGGAATTCTTCCCTTTTAGGAAGGATAAAGGGAAGTTTTCCCTTGGAAGAACGCCATTGGGATGCCATCGACCCTCCTCCATCGCGACACCGGATTTGCTTGGAATTCCTTGGAATTCCGCTCTACGAAAGGCAATTTTCCTAGGAATTCCGGGAAGAAAGAAGGGAAATTTTATGGGAATTCTTCCCTTTTAGGAAGGATAAAGGGAAGTTTTCCCTTGGAAGAACGCCATTGGGATGCCACCGACCCTCCTCCATCGCAACACCTGAATTCCTTGGAATTCCTTGGAATTCCGCTCTAAGAAAGGCAATTTTCCTAGGAATTCCGGGAAGAATGAAGGGAAATTTTATGGGAATTCTTCCCTTTTAGGAAGGATAAAGGGAAGTTTCCCCTTGGAAGAACGCCATTGGGATGCCATCGACCCTCCTCCATCGCGACACCGGATTTGCTTGGAATTCCTTGGAATTCCGCTCTACGAAAGGCAATTTTCCTAGGAATTCCGGGAAGAAAGAAGGGAAATTTTATGGGAATTCTTCCCTTTTAGGAAGGATAAAGGGAAGTTTTCCCTTGGAAGAACGCCATTGGGATGCCACCGACCCTCCTCCATCGCAACACCTGAATTCCTTGGAATTCCTTGGAATTCCGCTCTAAGAAAGGCAATTTTCCTAGGAATTCCGGGAAGAATGAAGGGAAATTTTATGGGAATTCTTCCCTTTTAGGAAGGATAAAGGGAAGTTTTCCCTTGGAAGAACGCCATTGGGATGCCATCGACCCTCCTCCATCGCGACACCGGATTTGCTTGGAATTCCTTGGAATTCCGCTCTACGAAAGGCAATTTTCCTAGGAATTCTGGGAAGAATGAAGGGAAATTTTATGGGAATTCTTTCCTTTTAGGAAGGATAAAGGGAATTTCCATAGGAACAAATTGCTTCTAAGAACTACATCGGGATGACGCCAACGCTCCTCCATCGCGACGCCGGATTTCCTTGGAATTCCTTGGAATTCCGCTCTAAGAAAGGGAATTTTTCCAGGAATTCTGTTCTGGGAAGAATGAAGGGAAATTTTATGGGAATTCTTCCCTTTTAGGAAGGATAAAGGGAAGTTTTCCCTTGGAAGAACGCCATTGGGATGCCACCGACCCTCCTCCATCGCAACACCTGAATTCCTTGGAATTCCTTGGAATTCCGCTCTAAGAAAGGGAATTTTCCTAGGAATTCCGGGAAGAAAGAAGGGAAATTTTATGGGAATTCTTCCCTTTTAGGAAGGATAAAGGGAAGTTTCCCCTTGGAAGAACGCCATTGGGATGCCATCGCCCCTCCTCCATCGCGACACCGGATTTGCTTGGAATTCCTTGGAATTCCGCTCTACGAAAGGCAATTTTCCTAGGAATTCCGGGAAGAAAGAAGGGAAATTTTATGGGAATTCTTCCCTTTTAGGAAGGATAAAGGGAATTTCCATAGGAACAAATTGCTTCTAAGAACGTCGGGATGACGCCAACGCTCCTCCATCGAGACACCGGATTTCCTTGGAATTCCTTGGAATTCCACTCTAAGAAAGGGAATTTTCCAAGGAATTCCAAAGTTTTAAGAGGAATTCTTCCCTTTTAAAGAAGAAAAATGGGAAGTTCTATAGGAACACTTCCCTTTCCCTTGGAAGAACATCATTGGGATACATCGACCCTCCTCCATTGCAACACCTGAATTCCTTGGAATTCCTTGGAATTCCGCTCTAAGAAAGGCAATTTTCCGAGGAATTCCGGGAAGAAAGAAGGGAAATTTTATGGGAATTCTTTCCTTTTAGGAAGGATAAAGGGAAGTTTCCCCTTGGAAGAACGCCATTGGGATGCCATCGCCCCTCCTCCATCGCGACACCGGATTCCCTTGGAATTCCACCTCGGCCTCGGGATGCAAGGAGTTAACCGCCCCGCTCGCCTACATCTGGTGCTCCTTCCTCTCCCGCTCTCTCTCTTCCATCCCTGCCAAGTTGGCACCGGCTCCGCTCTTCCCCCTCCCCATTCCCCCCCCCCCCCCCCCCCATTCCCATTCCCATTCCCTATTTTCTCCCTTGGCCCACTTGGGAATTGCATTGGGGGGAAGGGGAAAGCAAACGATTCCCACCCCCCCCCTTCCCATTCCCATTCCCATTCCCATTCCCCCAGCCCCATAGCATCCCCATTAATGACAGCCTGAGCGGCGCGGAGGGCGGCTTATGCTAATGAGGCCTCATTTGCATGCCGCGCCTTTGTTGGAATGTCATTAATTATTACAGGCCATGATGATGAATGCAGCTGGCCCGGCTGTAATGAGGCAGGAGGAGGAAAGGGATGGGAAGGGGGGGGAAAAACAGGGATAAAAAGGGCCCAAAAGTGCTCGGGAAGGGTTGGAATTCCATGGAAAACCTGGAAAAGGTGGGGGGGGGGGGGGGGTAGGAAGAGGGGCGGCCAATGGGAGCGCGAGGAAGGGGTCGAAGGGCATGCTGAGGATGGGGGGGTCCCACTCATCCATAGGATGGAGTTGAGCTCGTTGGCTTCCTAGCATGGGTTTTCCCACCTGGAATTCCTAGGATGGGGTTTTCCATCTGGAATTCCTAGGATGGGGTTTTCCATCTGGAATTCCTAGGATGGGGTTTCCATCTTATCCATAGGATGGGGTTTCCACCTCATCCATAGGATGGGGTTTGCTTCCGGGAAATCCATAGGATTCCTTAAAATCCATAGGATTCCTTCAAATCCATAGGATTCCTTGAAATCCATAGGATGGAGTTGACCTCCTTGGCTTCCTAGCATGGGGTTTCCCACCTGGAATTCCTAGGATGGGGTTTTCCATCTGGAATTCCTAGGATGGGGTTTCCATCTCGTCCATAGGATGGGGTTTGCTTCCGGGAAATCCATAGGATTCCGGGAAATCCATAGGATGGAGTTGACCTCCTTGGCTTCCTAGCATGGATTTTCCCACCTGGAATTCCTAGGATGGGGTTTTCCATCTGGAATTCCTAGGATGGGGTTTCCATCTCGTCCATAGGATGGGGTTTGCTTCCGGGAAATCCATAGGATTCCAGGAAATCCATAGGATTCCTTGAAATCCATAGGATGGAGTTGACCTCCTTGGCTTCCTAGGATGGGTTTTCCCACCTGGAATTCCTAGGATGGGGTTTTCCCACCTGGAATTCCTAGGATAGGGTTTTCCATCTGGAATTCCTAGGATGGGGTTTCCATCTCGTCCATAGGATGGGGTTTGCTTCCGGGAAATCCATAGGATTCCTTCAAATCCATAGGATTCCTTGAAATCCATAGGATGGAGTTGACCTCCTTGGCTTCCTAGCATGGGTTTTCCCACCTGGAATTCCTAGGATGGGGTTTTCCCACCTGGAATTCCTAGGATGGGGTTTCCATCTCGTCCATAGGATGGGGTTTGCTTCCGGGAAATCCATAGGATTCCAGGAAATCCATAGGATTCCTTGAAATCCATAGGATGGAGTTGACCTCCTTGGCTTCCTAGCATGGGGTTTCCCACCTGGAATTCCTAGGATGGGGTTTTCCATCTGGAATTCCTAGGATGGGGTTTCCATCTCGTCCATAGGATGGGGTTTGCTTCCGGGAAATCCATAGGATTCCAGGAAATCCATAGGATTCCTTGAAATCCATAGGATGGAGTTGACCTCCTTGGCTTCCTAGGATGGGTTTTCCCACCTGGAATTCCTAGGATGGGGTTTTCCCTCCTGGAATTCCAAGGATGGGTTTTTCCTCCCTTCCTCTATAGGAATATTTCCATTGGAATATCGGGTTGACCTCCAGGAATTCCTAAGGATGGATTTGACTTCCTTGAATTCCAAAGATGGATTTGACCTTCTTCAATTCCTAGGATCGATTTTTCCCTCCTGGAATTCCAAGGATGGATTCTACCTCCTTCAATCCACAAGATGCCTTTTCCCTCCCGGAATTCCAAGGATGGATTCTACCTCCTTCCATCCAGAAGATGCCTTTTCCTTCCTGGAATTCCAAGGATGGACTTCCCTTCATCCCATTCCTACCATGGATTTTTCCTTCCTGGAATTCCAAGCATGGACTCAACCTCCTTCCATCCACAAGATGCCTTTTCCATCCCGGAATTCCAAGGATGGATTCAACCTCCTTCCATCCACAAGATTCCTTTTCCCTCCCGGAATTCCGACCACAACCTTCCCTTCATCCCATTCCCAACATCCCTTTTCCCTCCCGGAATTCCAAGCATGGACTCAACCTCCTTCCATCCACAAGATGCCTTTTCCCTCCCAGAATTCCAAGGATGGATTCTACCTCCTTCAATCCAGAAGATGCCTTTTCCTTCCTGGAATTCCAAGGATGGACTTCCCTTCATCCCATTCCTACCATGGATTTTTCCTTCCTGGAATTCCAAGCATGGACTCAACCTCCTTCCATCCACAAGATTCCTTTTCCCTCCCGGAATTCCGAGCATGGACTTCCCTTCATCCCATTCCCAACATGCCTTTTCCTTCCTTGAATTCCAAGGATGGATTCTACCTCCTTCCATCCACAAGATTCCTTTTTCTTCCTGGAATTCCAAGGATGGACTTCCCTTCATCCCATTCCTACCATGGATTCTCCCTCCTGGAATTCCAAGGATGGCCTTCCCTTCCCCCCATTCCCAACATCTCTTTTCCCTCCCGGAATTCCAAGCATGGACTCAACCTCCTTCCATCCACAAGATGCCTTTTCCCTCCCAGAATTCCAAGGATGGATTCTACCTCCTTCAATCCAGAAGATGCCTTTTCCTTCCTGGAATTCCAAGCACGGCCTTCCCTTCATCCCATTCCCAACATGCCTTTTCCCTCCTGGAATTCCAAGGATGGACTTCCCTTCATCCCATTCCCAACATCCCTTTTCCCTCCTGGAATTCCAAGCATGGACTCAACCTCCTTCCATCCACAAGATGCCTTTTCCCTCCCGGAATTCCAAGGATGGATTCTACCTCCTTCCATCCAGAAGATGCCTTTTCCTTCCTGGAATTCCAAGGATGGACTTCCCTTCATCCCATTCCTACCATGGATTTTTCCTTCCTGGAATTCCAAGCATGGACTCAACCTCCTTCAATCCACAAGATTCCTTTTCCCTCCCGGAATTCCAACCACAGCCTTCCCTTCATCCCATTCCCAACATCCCTTTTCCTTCCCGGAATTCCAAGCATGGATTCTACCTCCTTCCATCCACAAGATTCCTTTTCCCTCCCAGAATTCCAAGCATGGATTCAACCTCCTTCCATCCACAACATCCCTTTTCCCTCCCAGAATTCCAAGCATGGATTCTACCTCCTTCAATCCACAAGATTCCTTTTCCCTCCCGGAATTCCGACCACGACGTTCCCTTCATCCCATTCCCAACATCCCTTTTCCTTCCCGGAATTCCAAGCATGGATTCTACCTCCTTCCATCCACAAGATTCCTTTTCCCTCCCAGAATTCCAAGCATGGACTCAACCTCCTTCCATCCACAAGATTCCTTTTCCCTCCGGGAATTCCGACCACGACCTTCCCTTCATCCCATTCCCAACATCCCTTTTCCCTCCCGGAATTCCAAGCATGGACTCAACCTCCTTCCATCCCCAAGATGCCTTTTCCCTCCCAGAATTCCAAGCATGGATTCAACCTCCTTCCATCCACAACATCCCTTTTCCCTCCCAGAATTCCAAGCATGGATTCAACCTCCTTCCATCCACAAGATGCCTTTTCCATCCCGGAATTCCAAGGATGGATTCAACCTCCTTCAATCCACAAGATTCCTTTTCCCTCCCGGAACTCCGACCACAACCTTTCCTTCATCCCATTCCCAACATCCCTTTTCCCTCCCGGAATTCCAAGCATGGACTCAACCTCCTTCCATCCACAAGATTCCTTTTCCTTCCCAGAATTCCAAGCATGGATTCAACCTCCTTCCATCCACAAGATTCCTTTTCCTTCCCAGAATTCCAAGCATGGATTCAACCTCCTTCCATCCACAAGATTCCTTTTCCTTCCCAGAATTCCAAGCATGGACTCAACCTCCTTCCATCCACAAGATTCCTTTTCCTTCCCGGAATTCCAAGCATGGATTCTACCTCCTTCCATCCACAAGATTCCTTTTCCCTCCCGGAATTCCAAGCATGGACTCAACCTCCTTCCATCCACAAGATTCCTTTTCCCTCCCAGAATTCCAAGGATGGATTCTACCACCTTCAATCCAGAGGATCCCTTTTCCTTCCTGGAATTCCAAGGACGGATTCAACCTCCTTCCATCCACAAGATTCCTTTTCCCTCCCGGAATTCCAACCACAGCCTTCCCTTCATCCCATTCTCAACATCCCTTTTCTCTCCCGGAATTCCAAGCATGGATTCAACCTCCTTCAATCCAGAAGATTCCTTTTCCCTCCTGGAATTCCAAGCATGGATTCAACCTCCTTCCATCCACAACATCCCTTTTCCCTCCCAGAATTCCAAGCATGGATTCAACCTCCTTCCATCCACAAGATTCCTTTTCCCTCCCGGAATTCCGACCACAACCTTCCCTTCATCCCATTCCCAACATCCCTTTGCCCTCCCGGAATTCCAAGCATGGACTCAACCTCCTTCAATCCACAAGATTCCTTTTCCCTCCCGGAATTCCAAGGATGGATTCTACCTCCTTCCATCCACAAGATGCCTTTTCCTTCCTGGAATTCCAAGGATGGATTCTACCACCTTCAATCCAGAGGATCCCTTTTCCTTCCTGGAATTCCAAGGATGGACTTCCCTTCATCCCATTCCTACCATGGATTTTTCCTTCCTGGAATTCCAAGCATGGACTCAACCTCCTTCCATCCACAAGATTCCTTTTCCCTCCCGGAATTCCGACCACAACCTTCCCTTCATCCCATTCCCAACATCCCTTTTCCCTCCCGGAATTCCAAGCATGGACTCAACCTCCTTCCATCCACAAGATCCCTTTTCCTTCCTGGAATTCCAAGGACGGATTCTACCTCCTTCCATCCCCAAGATTCCTTTTCCCTCCCGGAATTCCGACCACAACCTCCCCATCCCCCCTACAATCCCCCCTCTCCTTTTCCCACCTCCCTATTCAAACCCCAGAATTCCTTCGGGAATCCTTTACTTCGCCCCCCCAACCTCCCCTCTGCCATAAGAGTCCCCCCCGTCCCGTCCCCCCCCTTCCCCTCCTCTTCATTCCCGGCCTCGCATCCCGCCGGGAGCGCTTGGGAGCAGATGGGAATCTTCCACATGAGCGACCCGGAGCCGTCAACGCCGAAGGGGCCCCAGGTGCGCCCCACATCGCCCCATTTCACGGCCCGCCGCACGCAGCCCCATAGAGGGAAAAGGGAAGGGGGGGGGAATGGGCCAGGAATGGCGTTCCCATCCCATTCCCATCCCATTCCCATCCTCATTCCCATCCTCATTCCCATCCCATTCCCATCCCATTCCCATCCCATTCCCATCCTCATTCCCATCCTCATTCCCATCCCATTCCCATCCCATTCCCATTCCATTCCCATCCTCATTCCCATCCTCATTCCCATCCTCATTCCCATCCTCATTCCCATCCCAATCCCATCCCATTCCCATCCTCATTCCCATCCCATTCCCATCCCATTCCCATCCTTATTCCCATCCCATTCCCATCCCATTCCCATCCTCATTCCCATCCCATTCCCATCCCATTCCCATCCCATTCCCATTCCATTCCCATCCCATTCCCATCCCATTCCCATCCCATTCCCATCCTCATTCCCATCCTCATTCCCATCCCATTCCCATCTTCATTCCCATCTTCATTCCCATCCCATTCCCATCCCATTCCCATCCTCATTCCCATCTTCATTCCCATCCCATTCCCATCCCATTCCCGTCCCATTCCCGTCCCATTCCCGTCCCATTCCCATTCCATTCCCATCCCATTCCCATCCTCATTCCCATCCCATTCCCATCCTTATTCCCATCCCATTCCCATCCCATTCCCATCCCATTCCCATCCCATTCCCATCCTCATTCCCATCCCATTCCCATCCCATTCCCATCCTTATTCCCATCCCATTCCCATCCCATTCCCATCCTCATTCCCATCCCATTCCCATCCCATTCCCATCCTCATTCCCATCCCATTCCCATCCTTATTCCCATCCCATTCCCATCCTCATTCCCATCCCATTCCCATCCTCATTCCCATCCTCATTCCCATCCCATTCCCATCCCATTCCCATCCTCATTCCCATCCCATTCCCATCCCATTCCCATCCTTATTCCCATCCCATTCCCATCCCATTCCCATCCTTATTCCCATCCCATTCCCATCCCATTCCCATCCTCATTCCCATCCCATTCCCATCCCATTCCCATCCCATTCCCATCCTCATTCCCATCCTCATTCCCATCCCATTCCCATCCCATTCCCATCCCATTCCCATCCCATTCCCATCCTCATCCCATCCCGGAAGGAGGGATGCGTTCAATGCATTCCAATAGCGCTCGATAGGGAAGAGCATCCCAATGTCCCCAACTTGATGGTAGGGCCAAGGTGGGCTCGTCCTGATATTCCATTGGTTAAGGGTTTAAGGACAGGTCCAAGTCATTCCCAGTTGGCCCATCCCGATATTCCATTGGTTAAAGGCTTCATGGGAAGTCCAAGTCATTCCCAGTTGGCCCATCCCGATATCCCATTGACCAAAGGCCCTATATCCCACCTTAATGGGAATTCCAAGCCATTCCCAGTTGGCCAATCCTGATATCCCATTGACCAAAGACCCTATATCCAACCCTAATGGGCATTCCAAGCCATTCCCAGTTGGCCAATCCCGATATCCCATTGACCAAAGGCCCTATATCCCACCTTAATGGGCATTCCAAGCCATTCCCAGTTGGCCAATCCCAATATTCCACTGACCAAAGGCCCTATATCCATCCTTAATGGGATGTTCAAGCCATTCCCAGTTGGCACATCCCGATATTCCGTTGACCAAAGACCCTATATCCATCCTTAATGGGATCTCCAAGTCATTCCCAGTTGGCCCATCCCGATATCCCATTGACCAAAGACCCTATATCCAACCCTAATGGGCATTCCAAGCCATTCCCAGTTGGCCCATCCCAATATCCCATTGACCAAAGGCCCTATATCCATCCTTAATGGGAATTCCAAGCCATTCCGTTGGCCAATCCCGATATCCCATTGACCAAAGACCCCTATATCCCACCCTAACGGGCATTCCAAGCCATTCCCAGTTGGCCCATCCCGATATCCCATTGACCAAAGACCCTATATCCAACCCTAATGGGCATTCCAAGCCATTCCCAGTTGGCCCATCCCAATATCCCATTGACCAAAGGCCCTATATCCATCCTTAATGGGAATTCCAAGCCATTCCGTTGGCCAATCCCGATATCCCATTGACCAAAGACCCCTATATCCCACCCTAACGGGCATTCCAAGCCATTCCCAGTTGGCCCATCCCGATATCCCATTGGTTAAAGGCTTCATGGGAAGTCCAAGTCATTCCCAGTTGGCCAATCCCAATATCCCATTGACCAAAGGCCTCTATATCCCACCTTAATGGGAATTCCAAGCCATTCCCAGTTGGCCCATCCCGATATTCCATTGGTTAAAGGCTTAATGACAGGTTCAAGTCATTCCCAGTTGGCCCATCCCGATATCCCATTGACCAAAGGCCCTATATCCATCCTTAATGGGAATTCCAAGTCATTCCCTGTTGGCCCATCCCGATATCCCATTGACCAAAGGCCCCTATATCCCACCTTAATGGGAATTCCAAGCCATTCCCAGTTGGCCCATCCCGATATTCCATTGGTTAAGGCCTAAATGGGAAGTCCAAGTCATTCCCAGTTGGCCCATCCCGATATTCCGTTGACAAAAGGCCCTATATCCATCCTTAATGAGAATGCCAAGCCATTCCGTTGGCCAATCCCGATATCCCATTGACCAAAGACCCTATATCCAACCCTAATGGGCATTCCAAGCCATTCCCAGTTGGCCAATCCCGATATCCCATTGACCAAAGGCCCTATATCCATCCTTAATGGGAATTCCAAGTCATTCCCTGTTGGCCCATCCCGATATCCCATTGACCAAAGGCCCCTATATCCCACCTTAATGAGAATTCCAAGCCATTCCCAGTTGGCCCATCCCGATATTCCATTGGTTAAGGCCTAAATGGGAAGTCCAAGTCATTCCCAGTTGGCCCATCCCGATATTCCGTTGACAAAAGGCCCTATATCCATCCTTAATGAGAATGCCAAGCCATTCCGTTGGCCAATCCCGATATCCCATTGACCAAAGACCCTATATCCAACCCTAATGGGCATTCCAAGCCATTCCCAGTTGGCCAATCCCGATATCCCATTGACCAAAGGCCCTATATCCATCCTTAATGGGCATTCCAAGCCATTCCCAGTTGGCCAATCCCAATATTCCACTGACCAAAGGCCCTATATCCATCCTTAATGGGATGTTCAAGCCATTCCCAGTTGGCCAATCCCAATATTCCATTGGTTAAAGGCTTCATGGGAAGTCCAAGTCATTCCCAGTTGGCCAATCCCAATATCCCATTGGTTAAAGGCTTCATGGGAAGTCCAAGTCATTCCCAGTTGGCCAATCCCGATATTCCGTTGACCAAAGACCCTATATCCATCCTTAATGGGATGTCCAAGTCATTCCCAGTTGGCCCATCCCGATATTCCGTTGACCAAAGACCCTATATCCATCCTTAATGGGATGTCCAAGT
>NW_026642931.1:0-1355 GCF_028554395.1 Pezoporus wallicus | reverse complement strand
CTGGCTCTTCAGGCTCTGGGAGCAGAGGCCAGACGTTCGTGCACTAATCGCTGTGCCCCTGGGCAGCCGAGAAAAAGCTTTGGAGAGGTTGCATTCAAATGGATTTTTAGGTATGAAACCGAGGAGCGACAGCAATGATGGTGACATGGTTGCAAAGCTGACTGTGTGCTGAAGATGCCCAGCACATGCTTTCCCTCCTGGCTCTTCGGCTCTGGGAGCAGAGGCCAGACGTTCGTGCACTAATCCCTGTGCCCCTGGGCAGCCGAGAACAAGCTTTGGAGATGTTGCATTCAAATGGATTTTTAGGTATGAAACCGAGGAGCGACAGCAATGATGGTGACATGGTTGCAAAGCTGACTGTGTGCTGAAGATGCCCAGCACATGATTTCCCTCCTGGCTCTTCGGCTCTGGGAGCCTGGCTCTGGGAGCAGAGGCCAGACATTCGTGCTCTAATCGCAGTGCTACTGGGCAGCTCAGAGCAAGCTCCGGAGAGGTTGCATTCAAATGAACTTTTAGGTATGAAAGCGAGGAGCGACAGCAATGATGGTGACACCGTTGCAAAGCTGACTGTGTGCTGAAGATGCCCAGCACATGCTTTCCCTCCTGGCTCTTCGGCTCTGGGAGCAGAGGCCAGACGTTCGTGCTCTACTCACTGTGCTGCTGGGCAGCCGAGAGCAAGCTCCGAGAGGTTGCATTCAAATGGACTTTTAGGTATGAAAGCGAGGAGCGACAGCAATGATGGTGACACCGTTGCAAAGCTGACTGTGTGCTGAAGATGCCCAGCACATGCTTTCCCTCCTGGCTCTTCGACTGTGGGAGCAGACGGCAACCGTTCGTGCTCTACTCACTGTGCTGCTGGGCAGCCGAGAGCAAGCTCCGAAGAGGGTGCATTCAAATGGACCTTTAGGTATGAAACCGAGGAGCGACAGCAATGATGGTGACACCATTGCAAAGCTGACTCTGTGCTGAAGATGCCCAGCACATGCTTTCCCTCCTGGCTCTTCGGCTCTGGGAGCAGAGGCCAGACGTTCGTGCTCTAATCTCTGTGCTGCTGGGCAGCCGAGAGCAAGCTCCGAAGAGGGTGCATTCAAATGGACCTTTAGGTATGAAACCGAGGAGCGACAGCAATGATGGGGCAGCCGAGAGCAAGCTCCGGAGAGGTTGCATTCAAATGGACCTTTAGGTATGAAACCGAGGAGCGACAGCAATGATGGTGAGACCGTTGCAAAGCTGACTGTGTGATCTGAAGATGCCCAGCACATGCTTTCCCTCCTGGCTCTTCGGCTCTGGGAGCAGAGGCCAGACGTTCGTGCTCTACTCACTGTGCTGCTGGGCAGCCAAGAGCAAGCTCCGAA
>NW_026642930.1:0-13329 GCF_028554395.1 Pezoporus wallicus | reverse complement strand
CTGTGGTCCCCATCCCGGTCCCCATCCCTCAGGGAGGTGATGCTGCGGTCCCCATCCTGGTCCCCATCCCAGGGTAGCCACATCCTGGTGCTTGCACCGGGCTGCATCCCTCCATCCATCCCGGATCCTTCCATGCCCCTGGTCCCCATCCAGAGCGATGGTGTCCCCTCTGTGTCCTGGTCCCCATCCCAGAGCGGTGTCACCACGAGGCTGTGCTGACCCTGCAGGTCCCATGGTCCCCATCCTGGAGTGGTGCTGTCCCGTGGTCCTCACCCGAAGCAGTGCTACCCCTTGTGCATTCCATGGCCCCCATGGTCCCCAGTGCCTCCATTGTCCCCTATTGCCCCCATGGCCCTGTTGTCCCCATAGTCCCCATTATCCCCCATGGTCCCCATTATCCCCCATTGCCCCCTGGTCCCCAGTGCCTCCATTGTCCACCATTGCCCCCATTCCCCTCATGGCCCCGTTGTCCCCATGGTCCCCTTTGCCCCGTTGCCCCCGATGCCCCCCATGTCCCCGTTGCCCCACAGAGATCCTGGCCGGGGGGGTTTACATCGAGAAGAACGCGCAGCTCTGCCACGTGGACACGGTGCAGTGGGAGGACATCCTGCGGGACCCACGGCGCCAGCCCATCGTGGGCGACAACGGCAAGGCCTGTGCGTGGGGGGACAACCCCCGGCCTCGGGGGCGATGCTGCTGTGCCCCCCCCCCCCCTCCAGCCCTGGGGTGACCCCATTCTGCCCCCCCCACCCCAGGCCCCCCCTGCCACGAGAGCTGCGGCGGCCACTGCTGGGGACCCGGCCCCGAGGACTGCCAGAAACGTGGGTACCGGGGGGGCGATGGGATGGGGGGGTCAGGGCTGGCCTCGGCCTCACCCCTGCCCCCCGCAGTGACCAAGACGATTTGCGCCCCGCAATGCAACGGGCGCTGCTTCGGGCGGGCGCCCAACGAGTGCTGCCACGAGGAGTGCGCGGGGGGGTGCACGGGCCCCCTGCAGACCCACTGCTTCGTACGTGCGCCCCGCGGGGCCCAAGTGTCTGCATCCGTGGGCTCACCCAGCCCTGCATCCAGCCCTGTGTCTGTCCTGCATCCATCTGTCCCTGCATCCATCCATCCATCCCTGGGTCCATCCATCCCTGCATCCATCCATCCCTGCATCCATCCATCCATCCCTGGGTCCATCCATCCCTGCATCCATCCAGTCCTGCATCCATCCATCCATCCCTGCATCCATCCATCCCTGGGTCCATCCGTCCCTGCATCCATCCATCCCTGCATCCATCCAGCCCTGCATCCATCCATCCATCCCTGCATCCATCCATCCCTGGGTCCATCCGTCCCTGCATCCATCCATCCCTGCATCCATCCAGCCCTGCATCCATCCATCCATCCCTGCATCCATCCATTCATCCCTGGGTCCATCCGTCCCTGCATCCATCCATTCATCCCTGGTTCCATCCGTCCCTGCATCCATCCATCCATCCCTGGGTCCATCCATCCCTGCATCCATCCATTCATCCCTGGGTCCATCCGTCCCTGCATCCATCCATCCCTGGGTCCATCCATCCCTGCATCCATCCATCCCTGCATCCATCCCTGCATCCATCCATTCATCCCTGGTTCCATCTGTCCCTGCATCCATCCATCCATCCCTGGGTCCATCCATCCCTGCATCCATCCATTCATCCCTGGGTCCATCCGTCCCTGCATCCATCCATCCATCCCTGCATCCATCCATCCATCCCTGGGTCCATCCATCCCTGCATCCATCCATCCCTGCATCCATCCATCCAGCCCTGCATCCATCCAGCCCTGCATCCATCCAGCCCTGCATCCATCCATCCATCCCTGGGTCCATCCATCCCTGCATCCATCCATCCCTGTGCCTGTCCCTGGGTCCATCCATCCCTGGGTACATCCATCCCTGCATCCATCCATCCATCCCTGCATCCATCCATCCCTGTGCCTGTGTCCATCCAGCCCTGCATCCATCCATCCATGGGTCCATCCATCCCTGCCTGTGTCTGCCCCCTCCCAGGGCAGCTGTGGGGGGGCGATGCTGTCCCCGAGGGGCAGAGGGAGGTGTCCTCCCTCCCCCGTACCCATCCCCGTGTCCCTTGGGAGCCATCCCCGCCTCCGTGCCCATCCCCGTCGCCTCCCGCAGGCCTGCCGGCACTTCAACGACAGCGGCGCCTGCGTCCCGCTCTGCCCGCAGCCGCTCATCTACAACAAGCTGACGTTCCAGCTGGAGCCCAACCCCGACACCAAGTACCAGTACGGGGGCATCTGCGTCAGGAGCTGCCCCCGTGAGCTGCGCCGGGGGCGGGGGGGGTCAGGAATGGGGGGGCTCAGTGGGGATGGGGGCTCTGACCTCGGGGTCTCCCCCCAGACAACTTCGTCGTGGACCAAAGCTCCTGCGTCCGCGCCTGCCCCAATGACAAGATGGAGGTGGAGAAGAACGGGCTCAAGATGTGCGAGCCCTGCTCGGGGCTGTGCCCCAAGGGTACGGGGTGAGGGGGGGGCTCGGGGTTTGGGGGGGCTGCGGGTCCCAATGGGGTGCTCAGCATCATCGTGTCCGTGTCCCCCCCCCTCCCCGCAGCCTGCGAGGGCACCGGCGCCGGCAGCAGGTACCAAACCGTGGACTCGAGCAACATCGACACCTTCATAAACTGCACCAAGATCCTGGGCAACCTCGATTTCCTCATCACCGGCCTCGAGGGGTGAGCGGGGTGGGGTGGGGTGTGGGGGGGGTCCGGTGCTGTTGCCCCCCCTCCGGGCCCCGCTGATGCTCTGGCTCCATAGGGATCCCTGGCGCAACATCTCCGCGCTGGACCCTGAGAAGCTGAACGTGTTCCGCACCGTGCGGGAGATCACGGGTGAGAGCGGGGATGGGGGCACCCCCGGACCGCCCCCCCCCCCCCCCCCCGGGACACCCTGACCCCCCCCCGGACCCCCCCCGCAGGGTACCTGAACATCCAGTCCTGGCCCAAGCACATGCACAACTTCAGCGTCTTCTCCAACCTCGTCACCATCGGGGGACGGAGCCTCTACAAGTGAGAGCCCGGCCCCGCTCTTCGCAGTGCCCTGGGTCCCCTTCGGCACCTCCCTGTGCCCCCTTCGGCACCTCCCTGTGCCCCTGTGTCCCCTGCAGCCCCCGTCCCTGCAGCCCCCATCCCGGCATCCACAGCATCTCCTGTCCCTGCATCCCACTGTCCCTGTGTACCCCTCGTCATCCTCAATCCCTGCATCCCCCTGTCCCTGCATCCCACTGTCCCTGTGTACCCCTCGTCATCCTCAATCCCTGCATCCCCCTGTCCCTGCATCCCACTGTCCCTGTGTACCCCTCGTCATCCTCAATCCCTGCATCCCCCTGCCCGTGCATCCCACTGTCCCCGTGTCCCCCATCATCTCCCATCTCTGCATCCCCCCTTTTTTTCCATCCCTGTGTCCCCCCATCATTCCCCATTCCTGTAGCCCCCCCCATCACTCCCTATTCCTGGTCCCCTCTGTCCCTGCATCCCTCCATCCTTCCCTGACCCTGCATCCCCTCTTCATCTCCTATCCCTGTGTCCCCCCATCACTCCCCATTCCTGGTCCCCTCTGTCCCTGCATCCCTCCATCCTTCCCTGTCCCTGCATCCCCTCTTCATCTCCTATCCCTGTGTCCCCCCATCACTCCCCATCCCTGGTCCCCTCTGTCCCTGCATCCCTCCATCCTTCCCTGTCCCTGCATCCCCTCTTCTATCCCTGTGTCCCCCCATCACTCCCCATCCCTGGTCCCCTCTGTCCCCGCATCCCCCCATCACCTCCTGTCCCTGCATGCCCCCGTCCCTGTGTCCCCCATCATCTCCCGTCACTGCATCCCCCATCACCCCCCGTCCCCGCACCCCTCCATCACCCCCCGTCCCCGCACCCCTCCATCACCTCCCATCCCGGTCCCTGCCCCCCCGGCTTTGGGGCTGCCCGGTCCCCGCCGCAGCCCCCCCCAGCCCCGCCGCCCTCCCCGCAGCCGGGGCTTCTCGCTGCTGATCATGAAGAACGAGAACGTGACCTCGCTGGGGCTGCGCTCGCTGCGGGAGGTGAGCGCGGGCCGGGTCTACATCACCGAGAACCGGCGGCTCTGCTACCTGCACACCGTGCAATGGGCGGCCCTGAGCCGGCGCCGCTCAGACCTCGACATCCGCAACAACAAACCCCGCAGCAAGTGCCGTGAGTGCGGCAGGGAGGGGGCACCGGCATGGGGATGGGGAGAAGGGACGGGAGGTGATGGGGTGCAGGGACGGGAGGTGATGGGGATGGGGATGGGGAGAAGGGACGGGAGGTGATGGGGTGCAGGGACGGGAGGTGATGGGGATGGGGATGGGGAGAAGGGACGGGAGGTGATGGGGGTGCAGGGACGGGAGGTGATGGGGTGCATGGGGATGGGGATGGGATGGGGACGGGAGAAGGGACGGGAGGTGATGGGGTGCAGGGACAGGAGGTGATGGGGTGCAGGGACGGGGGCACTGGGAGGGGGGTGGGGAGAAGGGACGGGAGGTGATGGGGGTGCAGGGACGGGAGGTGATGGGGTGCAGGGACGGGGGCACTGGGATGGGGAAGCGCACAAGGCACAGGAGGTGAGTCGGATGCAGGTAGAGGAGGGGGTGGGGATGCAGGGACGGGGGCACCGGGATGGGGATGGGGAGAAGGGACGGGAGGTGATGGGGTGCAGGGACGGGAGGTGATGGGGATGGGGAGAAGGGACGGGAGGTGATGGGGTGCAGGGACGGGAGGTGATGGGGTTGGGGATGGGGAGAAGGGACGGGAGGTGATGGGGTGCAGGGACGGGGGCACTGGGATGGGGATGGGGAGAAGGGACAGGAGGTGATGGGGATGCAGGGACAGGAGGTGATGGGGATGCAGGGACGGGGGCACCGGGATGGGGATGGGGAGAAGGGACGGGAGGTGATGGGGTGCAGGGACGGGAGGTGATGGGGATGGGGATGGGGAGAAGGGACGGGAGGTGATGGGGGTGCAGGGACGGGAGGTGATGGGGTGCAGGGACGGGAGGTGATGGGGTGCAGGGACGGGGGCACCGGGATGGGGATGGGGATGCAGGGACAGGAGGTGATGGGGATGCAGGGACGGGGGCACTGGGATGGGGATGCAGGGACAGGAGGTGATGGGGATGCAGGGACGGGGGCAGCAGGGATGAGAGCAATGGGAATGAATGGACAGGGGGACCAGGGATGGGAAGTGATGGGGATGCAGGGAGAAGGGGACCAGTGATGGGGATGCAGGGATGGGCGATGGGGGATGCGCGGCCTGACCCTGTCCCCCCACCCCTGTGGCTGCCCGCAGAGCAAGAGGGCAAGGTCTGTGACCCGCTCTGCTCCGCCGAGGGCTGCTGGGGCCCCGGCCCCGCTCAGTGCCTCTCCTGCCGCCACTTCAGCCGCCGCGGGGTCTGCGTCCCCTCCTGCCGCTTCACGCAGGGGTGAGCCGGGGTTCGCGCCCGGGGGGGGGGCCGGGGCCGCGGGGCCCGGTCGGGGCCATGGGGCTCCATTGACCCCCCTTGTCCCGCAGGGAGACGCGGGAGTTCGCGCCGGGGGGGGAATGCTTCGAGTGCCACCCCCAGTGCGAGCGCATCGAGGGCAACGTCACCTGCAACGGCTCGGTACGGGCGGGGCGGGACGGGGCGGGGCGGGGCGGGATCGGGATGGGATCGGGACGGGCTCGGAGCAGGACGGGGCAGGTTCAGGATGGGCCCGGGATGGGCTCGGGATGGGCTCAGGAAAGGCTCGGGACGGGCTCGGGACGGGCTCGGGACGGGCTCGGGAAAGGCTCGGGAAAGGCTCGGGGCGGGCTCGGGATGGGCTCAGGACGAGCTCGGGACAGGCTTGGGATGGGATCGGGACGGGCCCGGGATCGGCTCGGAATGGGGTCGGGACGGGCTCGGGGTGGGATCAGAACGGGCTCAAAACGGGCCCGGTACCGGAAGGAGCAGGGGGGGGGCCGGTGCCTCCTGACGCGTCCTCGTGCTCCCCCCGCAGGGCGCCGACACCTGCACCCGCTGCGCCCGGTACCGCGACGGCCCCCACTGCGTCGAGGCCTGCCCCGACGGCGTCCTGGGGGAGCGCGGCCCCATCTACAAGTACCCGGACGGCGGCCGCGAGTGCCGGCCCTGCCCACGAGAACTGCACCCGGGGTGCGGCGGGGGCCGGGAGGGAAGGGGGGGCACCCCGGGATCCGCCCCCCTCTCTCTGCATCCCCCATCTCTCCATCCCTGCAGGTGCCTGGGGCCGCTGCTGCGGGACTGCCTGGGGGAGGCTCTGCCCGTGTCCAGGTACCGCGGGGGGGCCGGGGCTCGGTGCTGTTCCCTGCCGGGCTCTGTTGCACCGCACGGGGTGCGGGAAGGGGCAGGGAGCTGAGCCCCGGCCCCGGGCCCCGCAGGGACACCGACGGTGATCGCGGTGACGGTGGTCGGGGGCCTCTTCCTCCTCTGCTCCTGCGTCCTCCTGGCGCTGCTCTACCTGCGCGGGAAGAAGATCCAGAAGAGGGCGATGAGGCGGTACCTGGAGAGGGGCGAGGTCAGGGGGTCCCATCACCCCCATCCCCATCACCCACATCCCCATCACCCCCATCCCCATCACCCGCATCCCCATCATCCCCCATCCCCATCCCCATCATCCCCATCATCCCCCATCCCCATCACCCCCATCCCCATCACCCGCATCCCCATCATCCCCCTTCCCCATCCCCATCATCCCCATCACCCCCTTCCCCCTCACCCGCATCCCCTTCACCCCCATCCCCATCACCCCCATCCCCATCACCCCCATCCCCACCACCTGCATCCCCAACTCCTTCATCCTGATTTCCACGATCCCATCACCCGCATCCCCATCATCCCCCATCCCCATCCCCATCATCCCCATCACCCCCATCCCCATCACCCGCATCCCCATCACCCCCATCCCCATCACCCCCATCCCCATCACCCGCATCCCCATCATCCCCCATCCCCATCCCCATCATCCCCATCACCCCCATCCCATCACCCCCCATCCCACCACCCATCCCCATCCCCCACCACCACCCACATCCCCATCACCTCCATCCCCATCACCTCCATCCCCATCCCCACCACCCACATCCCCATCACCTCCATCCCCATCCGCTCCCATCCCCATCCGCTCCCATCCCCCACTCCGTCCCCACCCCTATCCCACCTCCATCCCCCAGAGCCTGGAGCCGCTGGACCCCAGTGAAAAAGCCAACAAGGTGCTCGCCCGCATCTTCAAGGAGTCGGAGCTGAAGCGCCTCAAGGTGCTGGGCTCCGACGTGTTCGGCACCGTGCACAAGGTGAGGGCTGCTCTATGGGGGGGGGGGGTCCCAACCAGCACCCGGCACAGCCCTCACCACGGTGCCCACCCCAAAGGGCATCTGGATCCCCGACGGCGACTCCATCAAGATCCCGGTGAGCATCAAGGTGATCCAGGACTGGAGCGGGCAGCAGTCCTTCCACGCCGTCACCGACGTGAGTGATCCCCGTGGATCCCTATGGATGCCGGTGCACGGTGGGGGGGTGGTCCCGGCTGAGCTGACCCTGTTCCCCCCAGCACATGCTGGCCATCGGCAGCCTGGACCATGCCTACATCGTGCGGCTGCTGGGGCTGTGCCCGGGCCCGCGCCTGCAGCTCGTGACGCAGCTGCTGCCGCTGGGCTCCCTGCTCGAGTACGTGCGCAAGCACCGCGGCAGCCTCAGCCCCCAGCTGCTGCTCAACTGGTGCGTGCAGGTGGCCAAGGTGAGCCCATGTCCCCCCCTTGATACCCCAATGGGGGGTCCCCCCGGCGTCGCCCCGGTAACCGGCGCGCGCAGGGGATGTATTACCTGGAGGAGCACCGCATGGTTCACCGCAACCTGGCCGCCCAACGTCCTGCTCAAGTCCCCCAGCCAGGCCCAAGTGGCCGATTTCGGCATCGCCACCTGCTCTACCCCGACGACAAGAAGTATTTCTACAACGAGGTCAAGGTGGGGCACCCCTTGGTGCTATGGACACACCCCTCTTTGCTGTGAGCTATGCATCCCCTCCTGCATCACCCATGGGTGCCCCACCCACATCACCCAAGGGTTTCCTGTCCCCTCCATCACCCTTTGCTGTCTGCTTCATCACCCAAGGGTTTCCTGTCCCCTCCATCCCCATGGGTACCCTGTCCCCTCCTGCATCACCCCATGGGTGCCCTGTCCCCTCCGTCACCCATGGGTACCCTGTCCCCTTCATCACCCATGGGTGCCCTGTCCCCTCCATCACCCATGGGTGCCCTGTCCCCTCCATCACCCAAGTCCCCCCTCCATCACCCATGGGTGCCCTGTCCCCTCCATCACCCATGGTACCCTGTCACCCAAGGGTTTCCTGTCCCTCCATCACCCATGGGTACCCTGTCCCTTCCCTGTCCCCCGTCACCCATGGGTGCCCTGTCACCTTCATCACCCAAGGGTTTCCTGTCCCCTCCATCACCCATGGGTGCCCTGTCCCTTCATCACCCAAGTCCATAGCCCCTGTGGGCCAACCCCACATCCCCGCTCTCCCCACAGACCCCCATCAAATGGATGGCTCTGGAGAGCATCCACTTTGGCAAGTACACGCACCAGAGCGACGTCTGGAGCTACGGTGAGCACCGACCCCCCCGTACCCCAGCGTCCCCCCATAGCGCTATGGGGCTGACGGGCGCTGCCCCATAGGGGTGACGCTGTGGGAGATGATGACCTTCGGCGCGGAGCCCTACGCCGGGATCCGCCTGGCCGAGGTGCCCGATCTGCTGGAGAAGGGCGAGCGGCTCTCGCAGCCCCACATCTGCACCATCGACGTCTACATGGTCATGGTGAAGTGTGAGTGCCCCGGCCCCACAGTGGGCTCTGTCCCGGCCCCATAGCAGGGTCCCGACCCAGCTCCATAGTGGGCTCCCGTCCCCAGCCCCATAGCGAGCTCCCAGCCCCATAGTGGACTCCCATCTCCAGCCCCATAGTGAGCTCCTGCCCCCAGCCCCATAGTGGAGTCCTGACCCAGCCCCATAGCGGGGTCCCATCCCCAGCTCCATAGTGATGTCCCATCCCCAGCCCCACAGTGGGCTCCTCTCCCAACCCCACAGCGAGGTCCCGTCCTCAGCCCCACCGCGGGCTCCCGTCCCAGCCCCACAGTGGGCTCTGTCCCAGCCCCACCGCGGGCTCCCGTCCCAGCCCCACCGCGGGCTCTGTCCCGCAGGCTGGATGATCGATGAGAACATCCGCCCCACCTTCAAGGAGCTGGCGAACGAGTTCACCCGCATGGCGCGGGACCCCCCCCGCTACCTGGTGATCAAGGTGAGCCCGGACCCGCGGTACCCCCGGTACCCCCCGGCACCCGCAGCCGCTGACCCCCCCCGGTCCCGGTGCAGGAGAGCGGGGCCGCGGAGCCGCCGGCGCTCAGCGAGAAGGAGCTGGAGGAGGCGGAGCCGCTGGGGCCGGAGGAGGACGAGGAGGAGGAGGAAGAGGAAGGGGGGGAGGAGCTCGGCCCCGGCTTCGGCCTCAGCTCCGGGCTCCCCCCGCAGCGCCCGCGGGGCAGCAGCGCCCGGGTGAGCCCCCCCCCCCCCCCCCCCGCCATGGGTCCCGCTGTGGGGCTGCCCCATGGCTCCGGACTCGGTGTCACAACCCCTCAACAGAGCCCGAGCCTGCTCAGCCCCCCGCCGGGTACATCCCCATGGACCAGCCCGGCCTCGGCCGCCAGGTACCGGGGGGGACCAAAAGGGGTGGCCATAGGGGGCAATGGGGCAGAATGGGGTGCGGGGAGGGGCAAAGGGGGTGGCCATGGGGCAAAGGGGGGACAATGGGGTGCTGGGGGGGGGAGGTGACCATAGGGGGCAATGGGGGACACAATGGGGTGCTGGGGGGGGGGGAGGTGACCATAGGGGGCAATGGGGGACACAATGGGGTGCTGGGGGGGGGGGGGGGGGTGACCATAGGGGGCAATGGGGGACACAATGGGGTGCTGGGGGGGGGCAAAGGGGGTGGCCATGGGGGGCAATGGGAGGGACAATGGGGTGCTGGGGAGAGGGGCAAAGGGGTGGCCATGGGGGGCAATGGGGGACACATGGGGTGCTGGGGGGAGGGGCAAAGGGGTGGCCATGGGGGGCAATGGGGGACAATGGGGTGCTGGGGAGGGGGGCAAAGGGGTGGCCATGAGGGGCAATGGGAGGGACAATGGGGTGCTGGGGGGGGCAAAGGGGTGGCCATGGGGGGCAATGGGGGCAATGGGGGGGGAGGTGGCCATGGGAGGGCACGGGGGGGTCTGGGGGTGCCCCTGAAGCGCTGGCTCCGGGGGGGCGGGGTCCGGGCCCCGCTGCCCCCCCCTGACCCCGCCCCCCCTCCCGCAGCCCGGGGGGGGCCGCCCCATGCGCCGCAGCCGCGGGGGGTCCCTGGGCCGGACCCCGCCGGAGCCGGAACCGGGGGAGGGGGCGGGGGGGGGCGGGAGCCTGCAGCGGAGCCGGCACCCGCGGGGGGGCAGCGCGGACCCGGGCCAGCCCCGGAGCCCCCCCCCCGCCGGCCCCGACGAGGACAACAACGGCTACGTCAGCCCCGGGGGCGGTGAGACGGGGGGGGCCGGGGCTGTGGGGGTCCCATCTATGGGGGCTCCATTCCATGGGGGTCCCATCTATGGGGGTTCCTTCCTATGGGGGCTCCATTCCATGGGGGTCCCATCTATGGGGGTTCCTTCCTATGGGGGATCCATTCCATGGGGGTCCCATCTATGGGGGTTCCTTCCTATGGGGGATCCATTCCATGGGGGTCCCATCTATGGGGGTTCCTTCCTACGGGGGCTCCATTCCATGGGGGTCCCATCTATGGGGGTCCTGTCCTTTGTGGGTTCCCATCCCAGGTGGGTTCCAATCCCAGGTGGGTTCCATCCTATGGTGTTCCCAACCCAGTGGGGTCCCATCCTATGGGGGTCCTGTCCTGTGGGGGTCCCATCCTGTGGGGCCTCCACCCTATAGGGGTCCCAACCCATGGGGTCCTGTCCTATGGGGGTCCCAACCCAATGGGGTCCCATCCATAGGGGTCCCATAAGGGCTGCAGGGAGCCCCCCCGTTATTGCGGCTCAGGGCACCCATCCTCAAGGAGTCGGGGCTCCCATCCCATAGGACCAAACCGGGGCTCCCCCCCCCCATTGTCCTGCAGCGGTTGGGGGGGTCCCCACGTCCCCCCCCCGCCATTCATTCCTTAAGGCAGATCTGAGCTCCTCCTCGGGCTCCGGTCTATGGGGCACTGTGTGTGTGGGGGGGTCACCTTTAAGGGATGAGGATGTTTTACCCCCCCCGCCCCCTTGTCCCCGCTCAGATCCGGACCCCCCGGTACCGGCACCGGACGAGGAGTACGAGTACATGAACCGGCGGCCGCGGGCGGTGTCCCTGGAGGAGCTGGGTTACGAGTACATGGAGGTGGGTGCGGAGCCGGCCCCGCTGCGGGGGCAGGATGAGGATGAGGACGGGGATGAGGAGGAGGAGGAGGAGGAAGATTACGAGTACATGAACAAGCAGCCGCGGCTCAGCCGCTCCCTGCGCACCGCGGGGTACACGGACATGCGGCCGGGAGCGGGGCAGGGCCCGGCGGCTCCGGTACCGGCTCCGGACGAGCAGGGCTACGAGGAGATGGAGGCGGTGCTGGCCCCGCGCTGCCCCGGCTGCCGCTGCCCCCCCGCGCCCTCTCGCAAAGCGCTGCGGAGCCTCGAGGCCTCGGACTGCGCCTTCGATAACCCCGATTACTGGCACAGCCGCCTCTTCGCCAAGGCGGACCCGCAGCGGACGTAGGGACCGGACCCCGCATCCCGGCCCCCCCCCCCCCCCCCCCCGGGACTGTTTACATTGGATATGAAGGATCCCCGGCTGCGGGATGCTCCCGATCCCGGCCGTGATTCCTGGGTACCGGCATCCCGATGCCCTGACCCACTGCAATGGGGGGTTTGGGGGCGGAACCCCCGGGCTGCCCTGACCCACTGCAATGGGGGAGGTTTGGGGGCGGGCCCCCCCGGACTGCCCTGACCCACTGCAATGGGGGAGTTGGGGGCGGAACCCCCGGGCTGCCCTGACCCACTGCAATGGGGGGGAGTTGGGGGCGGACCCCCCCGGGCTGCCCTGACCCACTGCAATGGGGGGGAGTTGGGGGCGGACCTCCCCGGGCTGCCCTGACCCACTGCAATGGGGGGGAGTTGGGGGCGGAACCCCCGGGCTGCCCTGACCCACTGCAATGGGGGAGGTTTGGGGGCGGAACCCCCGGGCTGCCCTGACCCACTGCAATGGGGGAGGTTTGGGGGCGGGCCCCCCCGGGCTGCCCTGACCCACTGCAATGGGGGAGGTTTGGGGGCGGAACCCCCGGGCTGCCCTGACCCACTGCAATGGGGGGGGTGTTGGGGGCGGACCCCACTGGGGCTGCCCTGACCCACTGCAATGGGGGGGGGAGTTGGGGGCGGACCCCACTGGGGCTGCCCTGACCCACTGCAATGGGGGGGAGTTGGGGGCGGACCTCCCCGGGCTGCCCTGACCCACTGCAATGGGGGGGAGTTGGGGGCGGAACCCCCGGGCTGCCCTGACCCACTGCAATGGGGGAGGTTTTGGGGAGGTTTGGGGGCGGGCCCCCCCGGACTGCCCTGACCCACTGCAATGGGGGGGAGTTGGGGGCGGACCCCCCCGGGCTGCCCTGACCCACTGCAATGGGGGGTTCGGGGGCGGACCCCCCCGGACTGCCCTGACCCACTGCAATGGGGGGGGGAGTTGGGGGCGGACCCCACTGGGGCTGCCCTGACCCACTGCAATGGGGGGGAGTTTGGGTCCGGAACCCCCGGGGCCTCCTGATCCACTGCAATGGGGTGGGAGTGGTTTGGGTCCGGACCCCGGATTCATCCTCAGGTTCCTCCATTCCCTGTTGGAAGCAGAGGGAAGGTTTGGGGGTGCCCCCCCCCCCCGCCCCATGGGATGCGCCCCCGGCGATCCCGTTTTGGGGTTGTTTTAATGGGGGGTGGGGGGAGGAACCGGGGGACACCTCCCCCTCCCCCCCCGCGATGGTTCTGTTTGTAAATGGTGAATAAAGACAAAAGGAATTGACCCCAAAGTGGCGCTGATGCTTTGGGGGGGGGGGGGTGTAACGGGACCGCGGAGGCGCTCTTGAACTACATTACCCAGCATCCCCCGCGCTGGATCTCGCGAGAGCCGGCAATGCCCGGTGGGAGCCGTAGTCCCGGCGGCCGTGCCGCGGGGGCTGCCGGGAGTTGTAGTTCCCGCCGGGGAGAGGGCGGGGACTCGCGTTCCCAGCGTGCCCCGCGCG
>NW_026642929.1:0-1369 GCF_028554395.1 Pezoporus wallicus | reverse complement strand
GACGAGCAGGGAAAGCTGGTGCTGGACCTGTTCAGCACACAAGCTCCTTTACATTGGTGCCTCCATCGTTGCTTTCAGTGCTCACATTCATTCAGGAAAAGCATTTGAATGGAATCAGTCCAGAGCCTGCTCTCTGCTGCGCAGCAACACAGTCAGCACAGAATGAACAGTGGCATCTGCTCCCACGGCAGAAGGACGAGCAGGGAAAGCTAGTGCTGGGCCTCTTCAGCACACAAGCAGCTTTGCAACGGTGTCACCATCATTGCAGTCTCTCCTCGGTTTCATACCTAAAAGTCCATTTGAATCCAAATTCTCAGGTGGTGTCTCTCAGCTGCCCAGCAGCACAGTGAGTACAGCACGAACGTTTGGCCTCTGCTCCCACAGCAGAAGAGCCAGGATTGAAAGCTGGTGCTGGACCTGTTCAGCACACAATCACCTTTACATTGGTGCCTCCATCGTTGCTTTCACTGCTCACATTCATACAGGAAAAGCATTTGAATGGAATCAGTCCAGAGCCTGCTCTCTGCTGCGCAGCAACACAGTCAGCACAGAATGAACAGTGGCATCTGCTCCCACGGCAGAAGGACCAGCAGGGAAAGCTAGTGCTGGGCCTCTTCAGCACACAAGCAGCTTTGCAACGGTGTCACCATCATTGCAGTCTCTCCTCGGTTTCATACCTAAAAGTCCATTTGAATCCAAATTCTCAGGTGGTGTCTCTCAGCTGCCCAGCAGCACAGTGAGTACAGCACGAACGTTTGGCCTCTGCTCCCACAGCAGAAGAGCCAGGATTGAAAGCTGGTGCTGGACCTGTTCAGCACACAATCACCTTTACATTGGTGCCTCCATCGTTGCTTTCACTGCTCACATTCATTCAGGAAAAGCATTTGAATGGAATCAGTCCAGAGCCTGCTCTCTGCTGCGCAGCAACACAGTCAGCACAGAATGAACAGTGGCATCTGCTCCCACGGCAGAAGGACGAGCAGGGAAAGCTAGTGCTGGGCCTCTTCAGCACACAAGCAGCTTTGCAACGGTGTCACCATCATTGCAGTCTCTCCTCGGTTTCATACCTAAAAGTCCATTTGAATCCAAATTCTCAGGTGGTGTCTCTCAGCTGCCCAGCAGCACAGTGAGTACAGCACGAACGTTTGGCCTCTGCTCCCACAGCAGAAGAGCCAGGATTGAAAGCTGGTGCTGGACCTGTTCAGCACACAATCACCTTTACATTGGTGCCTCCATCGTTGCTTTCACTGCTCACATTCATTCAGGAAAAGCATTTGAATGGAATCAGTCCAGAGCCTGCTCTCTGCTGCGCAGCAACAGTCAGCACAGAAAGAAGAGTGGCATCTGCTCCCACGGCAGAAGGACCAGC
>NW_026642928.1:0-1345 GCF_028554395.1 Pezoporus wallicus | reverse complement strand
ATCCCTATAGAACCCAATGGATCCCCCAATATAGAGACCCAATGGACCCTCCCAATGGACCCCAATGGATCCCTATAGCCCCCAATGGACCCTATAGAACCCCCCATGGATCCCTATAGAACCCAATGGATCCCAAGAGACCCCAATGGACCCTATAGAACCCAATGGATCCCTATAGAACCCAATGTATCCCTATAGAACCCAATGGACCCTATAGAACCCAATGGATCCCTATAGACCCCATTACCCCCATTAGCCCCCCATTACCTGATTTAACCCATTTCCCCCCATTACCCCCCCCCCATAACCCATTATAACCCCCTATAACCCCATTATAACCCATTATAACCCCCCATAACCCCATTATAACCCATTATAACCCCATTATAACCCATTATAACCCCATTATAACCCCCTATAACCCCATTATAACCCCATTATAACCCCCTATAACCCCATTATAACCCCATTATAACCCCCCATTATAACCCCATTATAACCCCATTATACCCCATTATAACCCCATTATAACCCCCCATAACCCCATTATAACCCATTATAACCCCATTATAACCCCATTATAACCCCCCATAACCCCATTATAACCCCCTATAACCCCATTATAACCCCCCCTAACCCCATTATAACCCCCTTATAACCCCATTATAACCCCCTATAACCCCATTATAACCCCATTACACCCCATTATAACCCCCCTGTATCCCCCCCCGGGTACCGGATGCGCTCGGAGTCGGAGGGATGGGGCATGTGGTGCCAGGGGGGTCCTGAGCCCCCCATAACCCCATTATAACCCATTATAACCCCATTATAACCCCATTATAACCCCCTATAACCCCATTATAACCCCCTATAACCCCATTATAACCCCCTATAACCCCATTATAACCCGATTTTCCCCCATTTTAACCCCATTTTAACGCCATTATAACCCCATTATCCCCCATTATAACCCCATTATAACCCCATTATAACCCCCTATAACCCCATTATAACCCATTATAACCCCCCATAACCCCATTATAACCCCCTATAACCCCATTATAACCCCCTATAACCCCATTATAACCCCATTATAACCCATTATAACCCATTATAACCCCATTATAACCCCATTATAACCCCCTATAACCCCATTATAACCCATTATAACCCATTATAACCCCATTATAACCCCATTATAACCCCCTATAACCCCATTATAACCCCATTATAACCCCCTATAACCCCATTATAACCCCATTATAACCCATTATAACCCCATTATAACCCATTATAACCCCCTATAACCCCATTATAACCCATTATAACCCCATTATAACCCCAT
>NW_026642927.1:0-1335 GCF_028554395.1 Pezoporus wallicus | reverse complement strand
CTGGGCAGCTGAGACCACCTGAGAATTTGGATTCAAATGGACTTTTAGGTATGAAACCGAGGAGAGACTGCAATGATGGTGACCCCGTTGCAAAGCTGCTTGTGTGCTGAAGAAGCAGAGCACTAGCTTTCCCTGCTGGTCCTTCTGCCGTGTGAGCAGATGCCACTGTTCATTCTGTGCTGACTGTGTTGCTGCGCAGCAGAGAGCAGGCTCTGGACTGATTCCATTCAAATGCTTTTCCTGTATGAAAGTGAGCAGTGAAAGCAACGATGGAGGCACCAATGTAAAGGGGATTGTGTGCTGAACAGGTCCAGCACCAGCTTTCAATCCTGGCTCTTCTGCTGTGGGAGCAGAGGCCAAACGTTCGTGCTGTACTCACTGTGCTGCTGGGCAGCTGAGACCACCTGAGAATTTGGATTCAAATGGACTTTTAGGTATGAAACCGAGGAGAGACTGCAATGATGGTGACCCCGTTGCAAAGCTGCTTGTGTGCTGAAGAAGCCCAGCACTAGCTTTCCCTGCTGGTCCTTCTGCCGTGTGAGCAGATGCCACTGTTCATTCTGTGCTGACTGTGTTGCTGCGCAGCAGAGAGCAGGCTCTGGACTGATTCCATTCAAATGCTTTTCCTGTATGAAAGTGAGCAGTGAAAGCAACGATGGAGGCACCAATGTAAAGGGGATTGTGTGCTGAACAGGTCCAGCACCAGCTTTCAATCCTGGCTCTTCTGCTGTGGGAGCAGATGCCAAACGTTCGTGCTGTACTCACTGTGCTGCTGGGCAGCTGAGAGACACCACCTGAGAATTTGGATTCAAATGGACTTTTAGGTATGAAACCGAGGAGAGACTGCAATGATGGTGACCCCGTTGCAAAGCTGCTTGTGTGCTGAAGAAGCAGAGCACTAGCTTTCCCTGCTGGTCCTTCTGCCGTGTGAGCAGATGCCACTGTTCATTCTGTGCTGACTGTGTTGCTGCGCAGCAGAGAGCAGGCTCTGGACTGATTCCATTCAAATGCTTTTCCTGTATGAAAGTGAGCAGTGAAAGCAACGATGGAGGCACCAATGTAAAGGTGATTGTGTGCTGAACAGGTCCAGCACCAGCTTTCAATCCTGGCTCTTCTGCTGTGGGAGCAGATGCCAAACGTTCGTGCTGTACTCACTGTGCTGCTGGGCAGCTGAGACCACCTGAGAATTTGGATTCAAATGGACTTTTAGGTATGAAACCGAGGAGAGACTGCAATGATGGTGACCCCGTTGCAAAGCTGCTTGTGTGCTGAAGAAGCCCAGCACTAGCTTTCCCTGCTGGTCCTTCTGCTGTGCGAGCAGAATCCACTGTTCAT
>NW_026642926.1:0-133805 GCF_028554395.1 Pezoporus wallicus | reverse complement strand
TTCTCCCACTGCTCGGCAGCCGCTTCCTTCTGCTCCTCGACCGCCCCGGCCTCCTCCACCGGCAGCCGTCCCCTGGCGGCCTCCGGCCCCTCTCCCGCCGCCGCTTGGTGCCCGGGGCCGCTCTCCCGGGCCGCTTCAGCAGCCGCCGGCTCCCGGGACCGCTCCCCCTCAGTTCCCCGTAGCCTCACGAAGATGGAGAGCAGGGTGAGGGCCAGGACGGTGAAGAGCAGCCGGACGGCCAGGTACAAGTCCACGGCCATGTCCGTCCCGCCCTGCTGCTGGAGCCCGCCCATATTACAAGCCATTGCCATAAAGCACAGTGAGACGAGAACCTTAGCCCAGGCCCCACACTTGATAAACACTATCACAGCAAATACCGGCTCTAAGTAAGTTACAACGGTCTGAAGCTGTGAGATCAAGAAGAACAACTCTGAGAGCCAATAAATCAGCATTGTGACGAATGACTATTAATCCAGTCAAATCTGTCGTTATCTCAACCCTTCGTGCCCCACGTTGGGCGCCAAAAAGAACTGTTGAGGTTTAAACCCAGTCAGGTAATTCGTTCGCTCACTTCCCCCCCCTTTCTTGCCCTCCCCCTGCTCTTGGAGGGATGGAGAGGAGAATTGAAAGAATGCAACTCCCATGGGTTGAGATAAGAACAGTTTAGTAACTAAGGTATAACACAAATCACTACTGCTACCACCAGTGATAATAATGATAAAGGAAATAACAAGGGAAGAGAATACAACACCTCAGCACCAGCCAACCGATCACTCGCCCCCCAAGCCCGACCAAGCTCCGACCGATACCTCCTCCAACCCTGCAGTCTCCCAGCCCTTCTGGCTAACTCCCAGTTACATCCTGGGCATGACGTGCTGTGGTATGGAATACCTCTTTGGTCAGTTTGGGTCAGGTGTCCTGTCTCTGCTTCCTCCTGGCTTCCCCTCCTCCCTGGCAGAGCATGAGGCTCACAAAGTCCTTGGCCAAACCAAAACATCCTTGTTATCAGCTCTGTTCCCAAGCTGAAAGTCAAAACACTGCACTACACCAGCTACCAAGGAGGAGAAAAATGACTGCTACTGCTGAACCCAGGACACCTGGTCACAAGGCAAGTGCTCGCCTGCCTGCACAAGCTGCCTCAACCCTCTCTGGTTGCCAGTCTCCTGGTTGCTCCTGCTCTCTGGGGCATGTTTTTAACCAGTCAGGGCTGGTGCCTTCCCTCCTGGCACCACCCCCTGTGAGTCAGCTGTCAAGGACTTGTGGCTCCCTCTGTGGCTCTTGCCACTCTGAGTTGAGGCTCCTGGATGCCGAGTTTCCCCCTGCTCAGGTGTTGAAGGTGTTCTCTCTCGAGCTACTCACCTTAGCAGTTGTAGGGAATCATAACCTCATTCAAACAAACAAGTAAAAACAGTGCTATTTAACACTGCAAGGTAGAAGAGGTAAACCTGTGGAGAAGACTGCTGGAGGAGGCCAAAGAGGGGGAAGACAAACAACAAGCTCCTGAAAAAGGGAGGTTTGGTGGCAGATGAAGTAAAAGGCATTGGAGGAACCAATGGTACGTATGTAGCTTAAATACAAGAAAACCAAAGTTAGCTGGGAGAGTCAACTAGCACTTGCAGTCTGATATTATGAGCTAATTTAATGAGAAGCCTACAGATCTGAGGGACTACGGAAGCCCAGTGGGAAGAAGGAGGGAATACCATGTAACCATGTGTTGTGCCACTAACAACTCAAAATTTGTGGCAGTGACTCAACATATAAATTATGTATGAGAAACATGTCTGTATACTTGATAAAGTATCTAAAGAAATGCATGTTCTGGGAACCACTAATGCTGAGGACCTGAAATCACAGAGACATGAGTGGCAATTTGTAAAGCAGTAAGTCAGTGAGGTTTGAGGATCTGATATTGGGAAATGACTTTTTTTTAGGTACAAATAATAATGAAGGCCTAATTGTAGTTAAGGGAAAGCTAGGTAGCAAGGATCATAATTCAGTTAGTTTTTTAAATAGTACAAAAATTAACCCTAATAAATGGATATTAATTATGCTCCTTTTCAGCAAGGCAAATAAGGAATGAGAGGAACATTGGCCAGAATTGAATATAATGAAGCAATTAAAGAAAAGTTTTTAAAGCAAAATGACGATGGACCTATTTCAGCAACATGATAAGTTTTGATGTTCATGAGATATATGTGTTTGCTTAATATCTTTTTTGAATGGATATGGATTTTTAATGCAGGTCCATGTGCTTCAAGGAATCAGGGCATCTGTCTTGCACTGGATGATTATGAAATTAAACAGAAAAATAAACAGAAGAGAATCTGATTTTTCCAAGGCAAGAAAACAAACAGACTATGGAAACAATAACATTTTAGAATTAAAATTTTACACAGAACATGCTAAGATTAAATGTTTGAATTTACATAAAGAAAAAAAGATAAATAAGTATTCTTGAAACAAAGCAAAATTCTCTAATAGATCATTAGGCATTAAAATGAGATTTGATTTTTGTTTGACTTTTCATAAGGACAGTTTCTTTTCTTTGGCGGAAAGGAAATATGAATAATAAAAGGAACCACAATCATGCTTTTATAAGAAAATTTTGACTTTTCTGAAGAGAAAAATATTCTTCTCTCTCTTTTGGGATGCAGACCCAAACTTTTTAACTTTTTATTGCAGGATAGGCTTCCCCTCTATGCAACCCCCCCCCCCCCCCCAAATTAACACCACTCCAAAATGCCAGGATATGCAACCAAACCAGTCATCTGAAACTTTAGCAATTCTTTTCAATTGGGAATAAGAACTTTTCTAAATCCCAGGATAACTCTTCTGCTGTTACTGGGTGGAACAGAGAGAACTGGCAGACATGCCCCATGCAGAGACCCTGAATTTAAGTCATCAACTATCATTTTTTTTGCCCGTTGATCTTGAGATGCTACCTTCATCTTCCTCAGCTACTTACCTCCATGGTTTTTACTATCGTCACTTTTATTAGGTTATAAACTAAATAGTAATGTTTATGGAGTAAATGTCACATTTTCTCATGAACTCAGCAACAATCACTATGACAACCATATCCTGATTTAGATGCTATTAACATAAAAGTAGGATTTAGTAACTATTATTATTAATACAATAAAGGCCCTCATCTGAGGTCCCTATCATTGTATAACATAACTTATAAGTGAATGATAAAGTGCACAACAACATTATAAGTAACAGTGAAAGGCACAGATTTCTCACTAAGGTTTAACAATGAAAAAAAGTGGTCAATCTCAGGAAAAACTTCACTGATAATTCAGTAATAATCTATTATTATTCAATATGTGCTGTCTCTAACACTTCTACCATAAAAATCATATCAATATATGTATAAGTATATAGATACATATATTTCATAGAGAGTACAGAAAGCAAGACAGGCTAGCGCTTGGTGCTAACTTTCTTCAAAGGTGGTTAAATGAATGACATTTATTGGCACTAGCTGCTTAACCTGTTCAATTTTAATGAAAGAGACAATACTGAATAACAAAATAAAGAGTAAAGAATTATCTCCCCTCTCCTCACATCATTTGGTTGCATTCTCCATATGGCCAGAAGGAAAAGTCATCTCCCATTTGCCCACCAAACCACATATTTAACCTATGTGCTTATGTCAAACTTAATTACAGAATATTTGGCATAAAATAACAATCCACATCCTTGGAGAGGGGAGCTTAAGTAGTTAAAAGGTGTGATTGATTGAATGAAAGTGCTTTGCTGAATGTTTATGAGAACTCTAAGAAAAGTGAAATGTGGTGCTATTTTAACTGTTTAAAAAATAGCTCTCCTGGCCTGCTCTGGAGCCCCATGTCCTCCCATGGCACCTGCTCTGACAGAAGCCTTGCACCAAGAGAAGTGCTCTTGTACACAAACCTGGCCAAGCTTCACCCAGCAAACTCACTGTCCCCTTAGCAATAAATTCACGTTATTAGAAATGAGAGATTTTGATACATGTTCGCACCCCTATTTGATATCCCACGGTTTTACATGACACGAATGAGAGTGGTGAGGCACTGGCAGAGGTTGCCTAGAGAAGCTGTGGCTGCCCCATCCCTGACAGTGTTCAAGGCCAGGTTGGATGGGGCTTGGAGAAACCTGGTCTAGTGGAAGGTGTCCCTGCCTGTGTCAGGGGGTTGGAACTGGATGAGTTTTAAGGTCCCTTCCAGCCCAAACCAGTCTGTGACTCCACAGTTCTATGAAACTTTGCCACAAGTAGCTGGGGGTTTCCCTCCAACTAAGTGGCTGTCAGTCCTCAGACTTTGAGTTATATTGCAACTGCTGCAGTTCCAGAAGGCACACTACAGAAATCTGTGCTCTGGGTTTTAAAATCAGCAATGACCTTGCAGTCTGACATCCCATAAGGCAAACAGGAATTTCACAGATACTCCTGCACTAAGCTTCAAAGCTGTATTAAAGCTGAGCTGTTTTTCTTACTGAAAAACAAGGTCTGATTTAAAGGCTCCAAACATTGTTTTCATTTTATTTTTTCTGCACTTCAATGTTCAGTGAATGGTTTTCCTTCACAACAGGTGCTGGTCAACTATTGTTTCCTATGACTATTCATGGAAATGAAGAAGGCATTACTGGAGAGGAGCTCTGGCTCCTGGTACCTGCATGCCCTGCTACAGTGCACTTCCCTGTAGGTTTTTGTCAAACTGTCCTATAATAACCCACTTACAAATATTGCTTGGAGAGATAATATGAGCCTTTCTGCCCTTTTCTCTCATTCAATGCCTTAAAAATGTCAGGGTACTTCTTTCTTCTTTTCATACAAGTTTGTATAAACAAGAGATCTTGAAAATGGAAATTTCCTTTCACTGTATTCCACAGAATCTCTAAAGAAGCATACCTAAAAGCTGAAAAGTGGGTCTAGATTTACGTTCAGGCACAGATTTACTAGGAGGAGATAAGGATGGAGTGAAGAAAATGCAGAAATACTTCAAGTCCCATTTGGAAAATAGTTGTCATGGCACAAAGGCAAATTTGATCATGAAAAGCTAGACTTCCAAGTGCAAAGATGTGGCTAAGATCTCTGGGTCACAACATCCCTGCACCACAGACCACAGAACAGGGATGTGGGGAAATGCCCCAAGACTACCCAGTGTGGGGTACTGCTGAGACCAGAGGCTGGGCTGAGTGGGGTCCTCCTGGAAAACCCTGCACAGCTGTTCTTGAAAGTTTATGTTCTCAACCTTTCCATTTGCATGGAAATGTCTGCTAACATTGGATATAGGATTAGTAACTGTGCTCCTGATAAGAAAATATATTATTTATTTACATAAATCATTAGGTTGTTAGCGTAAGAACTGACACATAACCACCGGAATGGTTATATGAGGTGCTTTATTGCAGAGCTGGGAAACCAGGGGCACGCGCCCAAATCTGGCTTCAACCCCGTTACATTGCGCTCGCAATTTATACACTAAAAAAGTCGTCACTAATACATATTCAACACAGGTTACATCATTGACTAATACATATGCATCAAGGATTGCCACATCAGTCTATTACGACATCAGCCTCTTCTGCGCTTGCGCAGCCCCCCTCTGGTGGTCGTCCTGATGAAGTAAGGAGTCTTCCTCGGATGAAGTAAGAAGTCTTCCTCAGGTCATCCTGTTCACTTTTCTGTTCCTTGGACATGTCCCAATCATTATGTGGACGCCAGCATTCTCTTATTTTCACTCGACTACTCCTGGTACCTTTGTGAGTTCTGCTTCGATAGAGTTTCACAATACTCCCCTGGATCCACCCATATACCCTTCCCCATATATGGCTATGTTAATTGCTTATCATTATAGCTACCATTGTAATATTTAGTTATAAAGTAACTAAGATACACAATAGCAGAATTTCAACTTGTTCTTAATACAAAAGAAACCCTCTACTGATTAACAGATTTTCAAATATAATCATCTTTTCTCTTTGTAATATTGTTTCAATGCACAATTTCACCTATTACTAACAAGGTGAGCATGGTGTCTGCACAGGAGACACTGTGTGCTGGCTCTAGCTGGCACCTGGACAGTGGTCCTGAGAATGGGGACATGTAGACATCATAGACTCAGAGTCTGGGGACTGGCAGAGGGAGCCAGCAGAGACTCAGAGCCTGGGGAATGGGAGATGAAACCACTAGAGACACTGAGCCTGGGCACTGAGAGAAGGGGCCAGCAGAGATTCAGAACATGGGGACAGGGAGATGGAGACAGCAGAAACTCAGATCTGGCGAAGTGGGAGATGGAGCTACTAAAGATTCTGAGCTTTGGGACTGGGAGATGGAACCAGTAGGGAGAGAGAGCCTGAGGACTGGGAGATGGAGCCAGCAGAGATTCAAATACTGGGGACTGGCAGCTGAGCCACTACAGACTCAGAGCATGTGGAACAGGAGATGGAGCCACTAGAGTCTCAGAGACTGGGGACTGGGAAATGGAACCAGTATATATTGAGTGCTTGGGGACATGGAGATAGACAAGCAGAGACTCGGAGCATGGTGACAGGGAAAGACAGCCAGCAGACACTCAGAGCCTGGGGACAGGGTGATGGAGCAGGCAGAAACACAGAGCCTGGTGATCGGGAGATGAAGTGAGCAGAGACTTGGAGCAGGGGGACTGGGGCATGGAGCGAAAAAAAGACTCAGAGCATGTAGACTGGGAGACAGAGCCAGTGTTTAGTGTTTTAGTGTTTATCGGCTGGGGGGCCTGGGCTAAGGTTCTTGTTTTGCTGTACTTTATGGTAATGACTTGCAATACAATAGACTCATTGATCATGAAACTGGTCTGGCTTGCATTCCCAGTGTGGTCATTACTTCTATACTTTGGGAGGTATATAATAGAAGTGTTTAGCAATTACACATCTTTTTTCCCCTCCTCCGGTAGTCAACCTCTGAAGGAGACATTCTCTTACGTTCCCAGCCCCACCACCAGACCATTTACAGCATCATTTGAGAGTCCTGAAGGTTTTGAATGGCCTTTGAGTACCCTTGAGACCTGCCTGCTGATTGTGATGGGGATCGCCATGTTGGCATGCATACAGAGTGTGTTTTACCATTTGGTCTGATCTTAAAAGTTAAGCAGGTTCAGGTTTGAGTCTAGTCTAGGATTAGACCAAGAGATTTTCCCCGAGTCTGGACAGACATGAGTGGCAGGGTGTGTGGGATAGTATGGGCAAGTATCTAGGCCAGTGGTCTCCTCCAGTGCTTTGGACCACTGAACAAGTGCAAAATAAAAAAAAATTAGTAAAACATTTAAATGAGGTGTGTTGTCATACCAGAGAGGGACAAATCATGGCAACCTGCTGGGGCTTGGCCTATGCCTACAGAGCCCTGTTGAACACTATCCAGCACCTTCAAAGGGAGAAAGATGCCTCTGGATTTGATGGCAAAGCAACAGACAACACAGCTACTCCAACTCCAAGCACAGTAACACAGCAACCCTAGTGACAAGTACAGTAGCTACTCAAATTCTGACTACAACAGACAATGCAGCTGCTGGTGCTACTCAACCCCAAGCACAGCGGCTGCCCCAGCCCCGACAACAGATACTGCAGCTACACCAACCCTAGTGGCAGATTCTGCAGCCATTCAACCACAGCGATAGTCATTGGAGATAAACTAAAGGGCCATTTCATGCCAATATCAGTTGCCCCTGTAAGCAAGGGGAAAAGCAAACAAGAGGAACAAAGAGCAATCTGTACAGTGAAGAAAGATGAAGAACCAATGCACTTACTACACAGGACAGCATCTGAATGTAAGGAATACCAGAATGATTCGTGTCATTGGGAACTTGGGAGTGCTGGTCGCTATTGTACTATGTCCCCCTGTGATCATTATACCATGTGTGAGATGTGTAATAATGTTCATGACTATGATGGGTATTTCTGTCAAAGCAATGATGAGAAAGAAGAAGAAACAAGGGAATAAGTTAGTTCCCTCTTTAATCATTTAGACTGTTGAAACAATAAGGAACGCTTTTAGCTTTGTTTAGCTGCTTGATTGCTTTAAGGGGAGGACAGGTAACCAAGGAGACACATCCTGTTACGGGATGTGGTGAAACCTAAAATATACGGGTCTAAGATCGTGGTTGTGCTTGTGATAGACATGTTCCTGTTAATGTATTACAGAGAAGTTTCAGTATGTTTCTTCACCTGGAGAGAAGACCCCAGCAACGGGACAGAAGCAAATGAAAAGGAGCCACATCTAGTTTCGGACAAAGAAGACTACAGGATTGGCTGAAACTCAGAACCAGGAACTGAAACCCAGGACCAAGAAGTATAAGAGACTGCACCCCAAAAACCCCGGTGTGCGTTGTTGGCGGAGCGGAGACTCCCCGCGCACCCAGCGCTGCTTGCTTATTGCCTCTTGATATTAATCAATTGTAGTAAAATAATTAAATCAGATCATGTCCAAGACTAAATTTTTATAACGTGAACAAGAGCTGTTATTACGTGAACCAGAGGAAGAGAAAGAAGAAGAGGTGACCTCCCAACCCTGGACCTCTACCGAGCTACAGAATATGCAAAAAAAATTCACCTGTCATCCAGGGGAGCACATCATCACCCAGTTGCTCCAATGCTGGGACAAAGGGGCCGGTGGTCACGAACTAGAAGGCAGGGAAGCCAAGCAGCTGGGATCACTTTCTAGGGAAGGGGGAACTGACAAAGCAATTGCAAAAGAGAAATGGTCCCTCAGCCTTTGGAGGGAGGAGCCTCTTGGCAGCCTTGAAGGAAAGTTTTCCATACAAGGACGAAATTTGAGTCGTTCAGCCGACTCGATCACACTAGTGAAAGGCATCCAGTCTATGAGGGAATCAGGCATTGTAGAGATAATCTATCGTAGCCCAGATGCCAGGAATGCACCCATAGATCCAGATGAAGTTGAATGTACATGACCCATGTCTCAGAAACTTACCCGGAGTGAGCTATTAACACTCACTGGCATCAGTGACCTGGAATGAGGCTGCAACACCAAGAGTGGATGAAGTGACTCATCAACTCCAAGAGTTAGAAGACAATCTCACCCCTTCCATCATTTCAGCTGTGGAAAAATTGTCCCAGGAGATCAGACAATTGAGAGACGATCTATCTGATCTATCCAGCCCACAACATGTACCAACCTGTTGTTCAGCTATTAACAAAAGGTGCCCTATTGCTCGAGAGAGAAGATATACAGGAGGTATACGCTACGGGCCACCCTATGGTTTTAGCTGCAGGATCAAGGGGAAGACATGGGAAAGTGGGATGGAAAACCTACCTCAGCTCTGGAGGTGCAGGCACGTGAGCTGACACTGGGGCTGACGGTCATGATAGGGAAGCCAAGCAGCTAGGATCACTTGCTAGAGAAGGGGGAACTGACAAAGCAATTGCAAAAGAGAAACAGTATCATTGTTTCCAATGAATGTACATTCTGGTAGTGACTTGTAATATAACAGTATGATTGATCATGAAACTGATCTGGCTTGCATTCCCAGTGTGGTCACCACCTCTATACTTTGGGAGGTATATAATAGAAGTGTTTAACAATTACACATCTTTTTTTCCCCTCCTCGGGTGGTCAACCTGTGAAGGAGACAATCCCTTACCTTCCCAGCTCCCCCACCAGACCATTTACAGCATCATTTGAGAGTCCTGAAGGTTTTGAATGGCCTTTGGATACCCTTGAGACCTGCCTGTTGATTGTGATGGGGATCACCATGTTGGCATGCATACAGAGTGTGTTTTACCCACTACCATTTGGACTGATCTCAAAAGTTAAGCAGAGTTGGGTTTGGGTCTTGTCTAGGGTTAGACAACGATATAGGAGAACCAAGAGATTTTCCCCGAGTCTGGACAGACATGAGTGGCAGGGTGTGTGGAATAGTATGGCAAGTATCTAGGCCAGTGGTCTCCTCCAGTGCTTTGGAACTTCACCACTGAACAAGTGCAAAATAAAAAAAAATTAGTAAAACATTTAAATGAGGTGTGTTGTCATACCAGAGAGGGACAAATCATGGCAAACTGCTGGTGTTTGGCCTATGCCTACAGAGCCCTGTTGAACACTATCCAGCACCTTAAAAGGGAAAAAAAAAGTCTCTGGATCTGATGGTTTCTTGGGTTCAGCAGTAGCAGTCATTTTTTCTACTTCTTAGTAGCTGGAGCAGTGCTGTGTTTTAGACTTTTGGCCTGGGAACAGCGATGATAACACTGATGTTTTTAGTTACTGCTCAAATGCTTAGTCTGACCAAGGACTTTCTGAGTCTCATGCTGTGCCAGGGAGGAGGGGAAGGCGGGATGAAGTGGAGACAGGACACCTGACCAAAATTAGCCGAAGAGGTATTCCATACCACAGCACGTCATGCCCAGGATATAACTGAGAGTTACCCGGAAGGGCTGGCTCACTGCTCGGTCAGGCTTGGTATCAATGGGTGGTACTGTATTCTCTTCCCTTGTTTTTTCCCTTATTGTTATTATCCGTGGTAGCAGTAGAGGTTTGTGTTATACCTTAGTTACTGTCATGCTCTTATCTCAACCCGTGGGAGTTACATTTTTTCGATTCTCCTCCCCGTCCCTCTGGGGGGGGGGAAGGTGGGGGGAGTGAGGGAGTGGACTGCATGGCTGACTTGCAGACAGGGTTTAAACCACGACAGATGGTAAACCAACTGACAATGCAGCTACTCTAACTGCGAATACAGCAGCTACTCCAACTCCAAATACAGAAGCTACACCAACCTAGGCCTCAAGTACAGCAGCTAGTCCAACTCCGACTACAACAGATAACATAGCTACTGCAAATACAGCAGCTACACCAACCCCAATGACAAGTAGAGCAGCTACTCAAACTCTGACTGCAACAGACAGCGCAGTACTCCAGCTCCAAGGACAGAAACTACACCAACACCAGCTTCAAGCACAGCAGCTACACCAACACCAGCTTCAAGCACAGCAGCTACACCAACCCCAGCGCCAAGTACAGCAGTTACTCAAACTCTGACCGCAACAGACAGTGCAGCTACTCCATCTCCAAGCACAGCAGCTACACCAACCCCAGCGACAAGTACAGCAGCTACTCAAACTCCAATTGCAACAGACAGTTCAGCTACTCCAGCTTCAAGCACAGCAGCTACACCAGCCCCAGTGACAAGTACAGCAGCTACCCAAACCACAACAGATACTGCAGCCACTACAACCACAGTGATAATCACTGCAGCTAAACCAGAGGACCAATTCATGCCAGTATCGGTTGCCCCTGTACACAAGGGGAAAAGCAAAAAAGTGGCAAGAAAGATGAAGAAAGATGAAGAAACAATGTACTCACCCCCCGGGACAGCATATGACCAGGAGTTATTAGTATGTGAATCAGAGGAAGAAGAGGAAGGAGAGGTGACTTCTCGACCCCGGACCTTAACCAAGCTGTGGAATATGCAAAAAGATTTTACCTGTCAACCAGGGGAGCACATCATCACCTGCTTGCTCCGATGCTGGGACAATGGGGCAATGGTCACGAACTAGAAGGTAAGGAAGCCAAGCAGCTGGGATCACTTGCTAGAGAAAGGGGAACTGACAAAGCAGTTGCAAAAGAGAAATAGTTCCTCAGGCTGTCAAGGTAACTCTTGGCAGCTGTGAAAGAAAGGTTTCCATTCAAGGATGATGTTATGAGTTGTTCAGCCAACTGGACTACTCTAGAGAAAGGCATCCAGTCTCTGAGGGAATCAGCCATCATAGAGATGATCTATTGCAGGCCGGATGCTGGGAATGCACACATAGATCCAGATGAAGTCGAATGTACATGACCTATGTGGAAGGAAATTACATGGAATGCACCGTCATCATATGCCCACTCCTTGGAAGCAATAACCTGGAATGACATAGTACCACCAACAGTGGATAAATGATTCATAAACTCACCCCTTCCATCATCTCAGCTGTGGAAAAACTGTCCCAGGATCTTAAACAATTGAGGGACGATCTATCCGATCTATCCAGCTCCTCAAGTGTACCAACACATGTCTCAGCTGTTAACAAAATGCGTCCTACTGCTCGAGAGAGAAGATATAGGAGGTATACGTCACAGGCCACCCTATGGTTTTACCTGTGGGATCACGGAGAAAACATGATAAAGCGGGATGGAAAACCTACCTGAGCTCTGGCAGAACGGGTGCTTGAATTGAAGAGGAGAGGAAAGTTCAACTGCTGAAGGAGAGGGTGAATCAAGTGAGTTTGCCGAGGTGAAATCCATCCAACTGGCCTTGGACATTGCTGAATGAGAAAAGTGGCCAGTACTTTATACTGACTGATGGATGGTGGCAAATGACCTGTGACGGTGGTTGCAACAATGGAAGCAGAGCAATTGGCAACACAGAGGGAATCCCATCTGGGCTGCTGCACTGTGGCAAGATCTCGCTGCCCGGGTGTAGAACCTGGTGGTGAAGGTACGTCATGTAGATGCTCATGTACCCAAGAGATGGGCCACTGAGGAACACCAGAACAATCATCAAGTAGATCAAGCTGCTAAGATTGAAGTGGCTCAGATGGACTTAGATTGGCAACATAAGGGTGAATCATTTTTGGCCCGGTGGGCCCATGACACTTCAGGCCATCAGGGCAGAGATGCAACATATAGATGGGCCCATGATTGAGGGGTGGACTTAACAATGGACACTACTGACCAGGTTATTCACAGCTGTGAAACATGCTGCAATTAAGCAAGCCAAGCTGTTAAAGCTTATCTGGTATGGAGGATGATAGCTGAAGTACAAACGTGGGGAGGCCTGACACACTGACTACATTACACTCCCATCGATACGCCAAGGCAAGAGCCACGTGCTTACCATGGTAGAAGCTGGAAACATATGCTGTGCCCCACACCACTGTCTAGAACACTATCTTGGGCCCTGAGAAGAGTCATTGAGTGGGTATATCACATCCCCTACCATGCACCAGCTTCTGGGAAAATCAAACAGTACAATGGGCTGTTAAAAACTAGACTGAGAGCAATGGGTGCTGGAACTTTCAAACATTGGTATACACATTTACTAAAAGCTACCTTGTTGGTCAACATGAGGGGATCTGTCAACAGGGCTGGCTCAGCTCAATCAGAATTTTTACGCACTATAGAGAGGGATAAAGTTCCTGTGGTGCACATAAATATTTTACTGGGGAAGACAGTCTGGGTTATTCCTGCTTCAGGTAAAGGCAAACCCACTCATGGGGTTCCTTTTGCTCAAGGACTTGGATATACTTGGTGGATAATGCGGGAAGATGGGGAAGTCCAATGTGTACCTCAACGGGATTTAATTTTGGGGGAAAACAGCCAATGAACTCAGTTGTATGCTGTTGGCTTCTTTATAACACTTTTATAGTCCATCAGCAAGATGCCCGTCTCCGCAACTCTGGACTTTGAAAAGAATGCATGTGCTGTCATGATCATCAGCAGAGAATAAAATCAGACTGAGTCTGTAGTGGCTCCATATCATGGTTCCCATGTTCTGAGTCTCTGATGGCTGCATCTCCCGATTCCAAGACTCTGAGTCTCTACAGGATCCATCTTCCCATTCCTGAGCTCTGAGTCTGTAGTGGCTCCATCTCCTGGTCCCCAGGCTCTCAATCTCTGATGGCTGCATCTCCCGGTTCCAAGACTCTGAGTCTCTGCTTGTCCATCTCCCTGTCCCCAGGCTCTCAATCTCTGATGGCTGCATCTCCCGGTTCCAAGACTCTGAGTCTCTGCTTGTCCATCTCCCTGTCCCCAGGTTCTCAGTATCTAGTGGCTCAATCTCCCTATCCCCAGTCTCTGACTCTCTACTCACTCCATCTCCTGAACCCCAGGCTCTAGGGCTCTCCTGGCCGAATCTTCTTGTCTACATGCTCTGAGTCTCCACTGGCTCCATCTCTCAGTCCCCAAGCCATCTCTGCTCACTCTATTTCCCGTACCCCAGGTTCTGAGTATTTAGAGGCTCTATCTCCCAAACCTCAGCCTCTAGGTCCCCAATGGCTTCATCTCCTTGTCTACATTCTGAGAGTTTCTGATGTCTCCCTGTCTCAGTCCCCAGTCTCTGAGTCTCCATCTTCCAGTCCCCTGGCTCAGCATCTCTAGTGGCTCCATCTCCCATTCCCCAGACTCTGAGTTTCTGCAGGCTACATCTCACATTCCAAAGGCTGAGAGTCTCTACAGGCTCCATGTCCAGGTTCCCAGACTCTGAGACTCTGCTGTCTCCATCTCCCATTCCAAAGGCACTGTATCTCTAGTGGCTCCAAGTCCCAGTCCCCAGGCACCATGTTCCGCTGGCTCCATCTCCTGGTCCCGAGACTCTGAATCTCTGCTGGCTCCATCTCCTGATCCCAGGCTCCAGGACTCTCCTGTATTCATCTCCTTGTCTACATGCTATGACTCTCTTCTGAGTCCATGCCTCAGTCCCCAGGATCCAAATATCTACTAGCTCCATATCCCAATCCCCAGGCTCTGAGTCTCTGCTGGTGTCCTGGGTTCAGCAGTAGCAGTCATGTTTCTCCTCCTTGGTAGCTGGTGCAGTGCAGTGTTTTGACTTTCGGCTCGGGAACAGAGCTGATAGAGATGTTTTGGTTTGGCCAAGGACTTTGTGAGCCTCATGCTCTGCCAGGGAGGAGGGGAAGCTGGGAGGAAGCAGAGACAGGACACCTGACCCAAACTGACCAAAGAGCTATTCCATACCATAGCACGTCATGCCCAGGATGTAAGTGGGAGTTAGCCGGAAGGGCTGGGAGACTGCAGGGTTGGAGTAGGTATCGGTCGGCGCTTGGTCGGGCTTGGGGGGGCGAGTTATCGGTCGGCTAGTGGTGAGGTGTTGTATTCTCTTCCCTTGTTATTTCCTTTATCATTATTATCATTGGTGGTAGCAGTAGTGATTGTGTTATACCTTAGTTACTAAACTGTTCTTATCTCAACCCGTGGGAGTTGCATTCTTTTCGATTCTCCTCTCCGTCCCTCCGAGAGCAGGGGGAGGGAAAGAAGGGGGGGAAGTGAGCGAACGAATTACCTGACTGGGTTTAAACCACGACAGCTGGCTTCATATGCCAGTCCTTATGCTCTGAGTCTGTAATGACTCCATTTCCCAGGCCCCAGGTTCTGAGTCTGTGATGGCTCCATCTCCCATTCCGAAGGCTCTGAATCTCCCGTGGCTCCATGTCCCAGTCCCCAGGCTATGAATACCCACTGGCTCTATCTCCCTTTCCCCAGGCATTTCCCAGTTTCCAGGCTATGAGTCTCTGCTAGCTCCATCTCCCATTCTGAAGGCAATGAATCTCAAATGACTCAATATCCAAGTCCCAAGGCTCTGTGTCTCTGATGGTTCCTTCTCCCACTCCGCAGGCTATGAGTCTCTAATTGCTTCATGTCCCACTCCACAGGTTCTGAGTGTCTGCTGGCACCATCTCCCAGTCCCTGGCCTCTGACATTTTACAGGCTCCATCTCCCATTTCCTAGGCTCTGATTCTCTGCTGGCCCCATATCCTAGTCCCCAGGCTCAATGTTTCAAAGGGCTCCATCTCACAGTCCCAAGGCTCTAGGGCTCTCCTGGCTGCATCTTCTTGTCTAGGTGCTAGCTCCATTTCTCATTCTGAAGGCTCAGAATCTCTTGTGGTTCCATGTCCCAGTCCCCTGGCTCCCGGTTCCCAGACTCTGAGTCGCTGCTGGCTCAATCTCCCAGTACCCAGGCTCAGAGTCTCTGCCTGCTCTATTAGCTGATCCCGCGTCGTGGTTTAAGCTCAGCTGGTAACTCAGAATCATGCAGCCATTCACTCACTCCCCCCCCCCCCCTTCTTCACCCCCTGGCCCCTGATCCCGGAGTGATGAGGAAGAGAATCGAAAGAATGTAACTCCCATGGGTTGAGATAAGAATGGTCCAGTAATAAGGTATAATACAAAACTACTACTGCTACCACCAATAATAATAATGATAAGGGAAATAACAAGGGTAGAGAATACAACTGCTCACCACCCACCAACAGATACCCAGCCCAACCCCAGCAGTGATCTAGTCCTTCCGGGTAACTGCCCCCAGTTTATATACTGGGCATGACATGCTGTGGTATGGAATATCTCTTTGGCTAGTTTGGGTCAGGTGTCCTGTCTCTGCTTCCTCCCAGTTTCCCCTCCTCCCTGGCAGAGCCTGAGACTCAGAAAGTCCTTGATCGGGGTAAACATTAATGAGCAACAACTAGAAACATCAGTGTTATCAGCACTGTTCCCAGGCTGAAAGTAAAAAACACAGCACTACACCATCTACTAAGAAGGAGAAAAATGACTGCTAGTGCTGAACCCAGGACACACTTAAATTCATTCTAGTATTTTAAAAATTAAGTAATTAATAGATTTACAAACTTTTCAGAAAAGTGTTATAAGCAGTTAGATATTATCAGCTACTAATAAGGAGAAAAATAACTGCTACTGCTAAATCTAGGCCACAAATCCAATCTGGATCTTAAAAATTAGTAATTATCAGATTTACAAACTGTTCACAAAAGTGTTACAAGCAGTAGGATATTATTTTACTCAAAATTTCATAGAAAGTTAAACAGTTTCTATGGGAAATACCACCTTGGTAGTTTATGTATTCTTGTTCGCGAGGTATAGTAGAAGCCATGATTTTTAAAAGTAATTACTATATCTGGAAAATTGATGATTTTGAGATTCTTGAATGTGGAGACAGTGTTCTCACAGGAGAATGGATAATTGGTACATAAACTCTGAATAATCCTGAAAGATACAGCAAGGCCATGAGAGGCCCAAAGAAGATTAAGCAAGCAAGATAAGAAGCTGGAATTCACGGAGTTAATGAGAACTGTGGACTGTTGGCAAGCTTTCAAGGTCAAGTTCTCACACCTGTGCTTAACCAATTATATGTTAGTCACTAAAGGTCTTCAAGACATGTATCCAATCATAATATGCCAAATCACTGTAAGTGCATGTAAGAAATAGTATATAAGAAGTTAAGGCTTTGTAATAAATTTGGCAATCGCTTGATCACATTGATCGTCTCTGCGTTGTCCATGACTCCCGCGTCAACAAGTGGCTCCCGAACAGGGACCCTCTGATTGGTAACTCGACAAAGACGAGTTTGAAGGTCTGACAAAAAGGAGGGGGCGGAGAGCCAGATGAAATACAGTGCTGCCCCGGCGCTGGGAAGTCAGATGTCTGCAAAACTTCGGGAATCTTGCCCTGATCAGGTGAGCGGCTGGGGAGGAGATGAGGCACTCGCTATCCAAAGAGGAACAGGCAGTGGTGAAGCTCCTCCAACACATTCTCTCTAAGAGAGGACTACAATATGATAGTGCCGCCTTAAAGAGGCTGTTAAAGTGGTCCCGTGATCGTGAGGTTAGTAAAGGGACCAAAGATGCACAGAAACGCTCTACACTTCGGAGTTCGGTGTTCGAGACTTTGAAAGAGATGAAATCAGAAAAGGCGGCGGTAGCTTCTGCATTTGGGGCCACAGCTCCAGAAGGGGCTATCTCCCCTAACCCCCATCCTAGTGCTGTTGCTATGACTTTTGTACCTCCTGTGGTACCTGGAACGGTGCTGAAAAAATCAGCGCCCTGAGCCGATGCGAGCAAGAGCCAGGTCCGCAGACGGCCACGTACCGAACAAGAGACACCTAACAAGGAAGACATAGCTGCAAACAACGGAGACCCTAAGTTCGACACAGGATCAGACCCCGAGTCACCTGAATCTGAGACAGATTTATATCCTCCACTTCCAGACTCTGATACTTCATCTCCCGAGTCGGTCTGCCCGGCTCATCAGCAACTACCCACTGGCCTTGGAGATGCTCAGCTGCAATAATTGATGAAAAAGCTTGAAGCCCTCGAGACTCGGATTGAGACTTCTGAATCGGTGCCTCCACCTTATCCTCTGCAAAACCCCTTCCTTAAAGAAGGCAAACAGGGGGAGGGGGTGGGAGAGGTATGGGGGGCACATATCCTGCGCACCGTTGGCATGGGTTAATCAAAGATGCGATTATTACAGGTGAATTTTCTGCAATGGGTCTCTCTGCATATCCTGTGTTTACTACACAGCAGGGGGCTAAAGAGTGGGAAGTTTTTGATCTCAAAATAGTTAAGGAGGCCCGACAAGTGGTGACCACATATGAGTTAAAATCCTCTTATACTCAAGCTGTATATGTTATGAATTCTGTGCGATTGACAGGAGACTTTAATGACCCCCCTGCTATAATACATGGTCAAGCATTAGGTTGAGGTTATATGGCTAAAACTCCGGGCATTCAAGTCCAGTACAAGCATTTGGAAACTTGCATTTGGAAAGGTCCTGTGAAAGTAAAACTAACTGGTCGAGGTCATATGTGTGTAATCACAGATTCCGGTCTGTGGTGGGTGCCAGCTCGATGGGTGAAACCCTGGAAAGAGTCAGCACCACCCCAGGACACCCGCCTTGTCAGTGATTGAATCAATTGAAATTTGAGGTTAGGACATCCGTTTTATGGATGTTTTCAGTCCTTCTTAAGGTGAAGAGCGCAACTTTTTTTTATGTTAAAGTAAAAAAAGAAAAAAACAACAAAAAAAAGCCCAACAAAAAAAACATCAAAACCCACCAAAAAACATAAAAAAACCCAAACAAAAATCCTTGCCCCCTGCCCGCGAACCTCCAGGGAAGCAAGACCAGTGTGGGATACAGACGTACTGTGTGCTTTTCCAGTGGTGGGAAGGTCTCTCGTATGCTCTTATCAGGGGTATTGGGCATACTGTGACAGACCGTGGACTTGGGAGCCCATATACAACTCATTTAATAAATTTTTTCTGTGATACTCATGTACTAGAATTTGGTAAATATAAGTATGTCCAGGTTTCTATCGACCTTTGGAGGCCTTTATAGATATTGCTGGCCACTTCTTCCAACATAGGCTGGCCACCTGTGTCAGAATGAGTGTGCATTTTGGTCAGTATAAAAGCTCAAGCCTCATACGATGTGGGGGAGGCAGAGCCTCTGCGGGGATGCCCGCTAAGGTTGAGCCTGCCACCTCACACTGCAATGATGCTTCTCGGAACTGGTTTCCTGTTAGTCTCCACAGGGTCCTTGTGCCACGTTCTGTACATGGGACTGTGTAGTGGGAGTAATGATTGTCTGGATTTTGTGCTTCAAATATCGTAGTTGTGTGGAGTGTGCTTGTGGGATCCCATTTCTGTGTGTGCGTGCGTGTGTGTTGAGGGCAGACGGTGTTCTGTGTATTTTTTTTGTTGTTGGGTTCCTGTAAAAGTTTTTAACGGGTAGCAGTTTAACATTTCAGGCATGAAAGGGTTAGTGCAAAAGTGCGGCTGCCAGCAGGTATTTATGATTGCTGCTGAAGCAAGCAGGCAGCTGTAGCTGCTGCCGAGCAGGCAGGTGTTTATAGCTGCTGCTGAGCAGGCCGTCATTCGTAGCTGTGCAAAGCAGGGTGAGCAACTTTGGGAATAATAAATAAAAATAAATAAAAATAAAAATGCTGCCCTCCGATTCAGCTCCCGGTGCTCCACCAGCGGAACGGCCAGGATGGACACAAGAGCCAAGGAGTGAAGGGAAAAAACAAACAAACAAAACAAAAAACAAACAAAAAACCCCCACAACCAACCTCTCAATCTATTGAGGCATTGAGGCAGTTTGTAGAGACACCACAGACAAAGCCTAAAGAGCACCTGCAACACAGTGGGTGCATGGTAGGAGCATTGTTTACTATGTTTAAGGTAACCTGGGGGTGAATCCAGGACTTGGAGGAATAGATAGATCGGTTGAAATAAGAACTGCTAACTGAAAAAGCAAGAGGGGTAGTGCAACCACAAGCTTTATGAGCCATCACCTAAGCAGCATCAGGGTGGCAGAAAAAAAGAAAGAGGCAATGACGCAGCAAACTCCTCGACGGTTAACAATGTGCAGTTTAACCTGTCTACTTTTAAAGAACTGATAACCTGGGGGAGGGGCTATATTTGTGTCCCCCTGCCTACAGGTCCATGGCGACTGCCTGCAAAGTTTGTCAAGCCTTGCCATGATCTGGACAGACGAATGGAGGAACCTGATGCCTCAGCTACAGGAGCTGACCGTGATTACCCCAAGCAGAATGAGATAGAGGAAGAGAAAAACGAATGATTGCAAAACATCACTTGGGGGCAACTGAAAAGTAACATCCTGAATATGTGTGCTTGGAAAGTAGCTATTATTAGAGGTTGTGATTTTGTGTATAAAACTACCTGTATTTACTAGCCAGTTGCTAATAAGAAACTACACTTTGTATTATATAGATTTGTCACTTGTAAAAGAGATGTTAGAGTATGGAAATTTGCAGTAGCTGCTAGAAAATGCTAAGGCAAAAGCTGGAAAGATTCTAATACAATGGTAGTGTTATAAAGCAGGTAATGGAACAAATTAAGAGGGTGGGAGAATTCCACTGGTAAGAAATTTCTTTGGCTAATCCCTCGCTGCCATCAGCATCTTCAACATGCTGCGGCTGCACCCTATAATAGTTACTCTGCTAATGTAAATTTGTGTGTGCCTTGCTGTAGTAGCGACTTGTTACTGTCTGAAGAAGGTGAATCTCTGCATTGACAAAAAGGTGCAAGGACTGAGGATGACCAATTGCCTGCTACCACAATCAAGGGCAAGACTGGGTTGGAGAATGGATAATTGGTACATAAACTCTGAATAATCCTGAAAGATACAGCAAGGCCATGAGAGGCCCAAAGAAGCTTAAGCAAGAAAGATAAGAAGAAGCTGTAATTCACTGAGTTAATGAGAACTGTGGACTGTTGGTAAGCTTTCGAGGTCAAGTTCTCACACCTGTGCTTAACCAATTATATGTTAGTCACTAAGGGTCTTCAAGACATGTATCCAATCATAATATGCCAAATCACTGTAAGTGCATGTAAGAAATAGTATATAAGGAATTAAGGCTTTGTAATAAATTTGGCAATCGCTTGATCACATTGATCGTCTCTGCGTTGTCCGTGACTCCCAAGTCAACACTTGAAAACTTAGTTTCTGTGAGTAAAACGTGTCTTGATATTTAGAATCAAAGAATCATAGAATAGTTAGGGTTAGAAAGGACCTTATGATCATCTAGTTCCAACCCCACTGCCATGTCCCTTCCACCCCCCCCACTACAGTCTCTAATGAAGAGTTGCTCCCCAGCATCCTTATAGGCCCCCTTCAGATACTGGAAGGCTGCTATGAGGTCTCCACGCAGCCTTCTCTTCTCCAGGATGAACAACCCCAACTTTCTCAGCCTATCTTCAGACGGGAGGTGCTCCACTCCCCTGATCATCCTCGTGGCCCTCCTCTGGACTTGTTCCAACAGTTCCATGTCCTTTTTATGTTGAGGACACCAGAACTGCACACAATACTCCAGGTGAGGTCTCACGAGAGCAGAGTAGAGGGGCAGGATCACCTCCTTTGACCTGCTGGTGTCGTGGTTTAAACCCAGTCAGGTAACTTGTTCACTCACTCCCAGTGAGTGGTGCCAAGCTGCCAACAATTGAGGTCCGTGTCCCCCCCCCCACCTGGGCTCTCCCCTTCCCCGCTCCCAGAGGAACGGGGAGGAGGATCAAAAGAGTGCAACTCCTACGGGTTGAGACAAGAACAGTCCCGCAACCAATGTACAACACAAATCACCACCACTACTATCAACTACAACAATGACAAGGGAAAATAACAAGGGAAGAGAATACGATACCACCGGCCAAGAAAACGAGATCCATCCGGAAGCCCGTGTCCTTCCGGGTAACTCCCAGTTACCCCCCACCCCGGGCATGACGTGCTGTGGTATGGAATACCTCCCTGGCTAGCCCGGGTCAGGCGCCCCATCTCTGCTTCCTCACAGCTTCCCCTCCTCCCTGGCAGAGCATGAGCCTCACAAAGCCCTTGGTCAGGGTAAACATCACTTAGCAACAACTGAAAACATCGACTTCACCAACACTGTTCTCAGGCTGGAAGTCAAAACACAGCACTGCACCAGCTACCACAAAGGAAAAAACATGACTGCTACTGCTGAACCCAGGACATTATCCACCCCTTATTCCATACCATTCACGTCGTGCTCAGATCCCCCATTTTCAGTACACCATCGCTCTCCCACATATATACATCCATATACATACAGACCAAGAGGAAAAGATCATTTTCTTAGTGCATGGACCAATCCCTACAATGCTGCTGAGTCCATTCGGTCCATGATGTTCCAAGTTCATTCTCTGTTGGGATGATGGCTGGAGGGAAGTCAGGGCCAGTCGCTGGTGACCTGGAGACATCTAGTTGATGGGCTATAAAAGCATTACACAGCAGGCAACAGCATACAATTGAGTTCACTGGCTGTTTTCCCCTAAAATCAAATCCCCTTGAGGTATACATCGGACTTTCCCATCTTCCCGCATTACCCACCAAGTATATCCAGGTCCCTGAGCAAAAGCAATCCCACGAGTGGGTTTGCCTTTACCTGAAGCAGGAATTACCCAGACTGTCTTCCCCAGCAAATTCTTCATATGCACCACGGGAACTTTGTCCCCCTCTACAATATGTAAAAGTTCTGACTGGGCTGGGCCAGCCCTGTTGGCAGATCCTCTGGTGTTGACCAACCAGGTGACCAAGTGTGTATCCCAGTGCTTGAAAGTTCGCCCACCCATTGCTCTCAGTGTAGTTTTTAACAGCCCATTGTACCGTTCGATTTTCCCAGAGGCTGGTGCATGGTAGGGGATGTGATATACCCACTCAATGCCATGCTCTTTGGCCCAAATATCTATAAGGTTATTCCGGAAATGAGTCCCATTGTCTGACTCAATTCTCTCTGGGGTGCCGTGTCGCCACAAAATCTGTTTCTCAAGGCCCAGGATGGTGTTCCGGGCAGTGGCATGGGGCACAGCGTATGTTTCCAGCCACCCGGTGGTTGCTTCCACCATGGTAAGCACATGGCGCTTGCCTTGGCGGGTTGGTGGCAGTGTGATATAGTCAATCTGCCAGGCCTCCCCATATTTATACTTCAACCATCGTCCTCCATACCAAAGAGGCTTTAACCACTTGGCTTGTTTAATTGCAGCACATGTTTCACACTCATGAATAACCTGGGCAATAGTGTCCATTGTTAAGTCCACCCCTCGATCACGGGCCCATCTATATGTTGCATCTTTGCCCTGATGGCCTGAAGTGTCATGGGCCCACCGGGCCAAAAATAATTTACCATTACGTTGCCAATCTAAGTCCATCTGACCCACTTCAATCTTAGCAGCTTGATCTACTTGACGATTGCTCTGGTGTTCCTCAGTGGCCCAACTATTGGGTACATGAGCATCTACATGGAGTACTTTCACCACCAGGTTCTGCACCCGGGCCGCGATATCTTTCCACAGTGCAGCAGCCCAGACGGGTTTACCTCTGCGTTGCCAGTTGCTCTGCTTCCATTGCTGCAACCACCCCCACAGGGCATTTGCCGTCATCCATCAGTCAGTATAGAGATAAATTACTGGCCACTTTTCTCATTCAGCAATGTCCAGGGCCAGCTGGATGGCTTTCACCTCGGCAAACTGACTCGATTCAACTTCTCCTTCAGCAGTTTCTGCAGCTTGTCATCGAGGACTCCATACAGCTGCCTTCCATCTCTGATGTTTTCCCACAGTACCACAGGAGCCATCAGTAATCAAGGCATACTGCTTTTCACTTTCTGACAGTTTATAATATGGTGGGGCCTCTTTAGCACGCATCACCTGCTCCTCTGGTGACATTCCAAAATCTTTGCCCTCTGGCCAGTCTATGATGACTTCTAGAATGCCTGGAGGACTGGGATTTCCTATTCGAGATTGTTGTGTAATTAGTGCAGCCCATTTACTCTGTGTAGCATCGGTTGCATGATGTGTAGAGGAAACCCTCCCTTTGAACATCCAGCCAAGCACAGGCAACCGGGGTGCCAGGAGGAGCTGTGCTTCAGTGCCAATCACTTCGAAAGCAGCTCAACCCCCTTCAAAGGCTGCCAGTATCTCTTTCTCAGTTGGGGTATAGCTGGCCTCAGAGCCTTTGTAAATGCGACTCCAAAAACCAAGGGGTCGACCTCCATTCTCCCCCAGTGCTTTCTGCCAGAGTCTCCAGGTAGGACTATTCTCACCGTCTGCAGTGTAGAGCACATTCCGGACATGTGGTCCTGTCTGGACTGGCCCAAGGGCTACTGCACGAACTATCTCTCGTTTAATTTGCTCAAAGGCTTGTGGCTGCTCAGGGCCCCATTTAAAATCATTCTTCTTCCGGGTCACATGACAGAGAAGGCTTACAATTAAACTGTAATTTCGGATTCACATTCTCCAGAACCCTACTGCACCCAAGAAAGCTTGTATCTCTTTCTTATTAGTTGGTGGAGACATTGTTGTTATCTTGCTGATCACATCTGTGGGGATCTTTCTCCGTCCATCTTGCCATTTTATTCCCCAAAACTGAATCTCCTGTGCAGGTCCCTTGGCCTTACTCCGTTTTATGGCAAAACCAGCTTTCAGCAGGATTGGGATTATTTTCCTCCCTTTCTCAAAGACTTCTTCCGCTGTATCGCCCCACACAATAATGTCGTCAATGTATTGCAGGTGTTCTGGAGCTTGCCCCTGTTCCAGTGCAGTCTGGATCAGGCCATGACAAATGGCAGGGCTGTGTTTCCACCCCTGGGGCAGTCGGGTCCTTGTGTACTGGACACCCCTCCAAATAAAAGCAAACTGTGGCCTGCACTCTGCTGCCAAAGGAATGGAGAAAAATGCATTGGCAATCTCAGTCGTGGCATACCACTTGGCTGCCTTTGACTCTAATTCATACTGAAGTTCTAGCATGTCTGGTACGGCAGCACTCAAAGTTGATGTGAATTCATTCCAGCCACGATAGTCTACTGTTAGTCTCCATTCTCCATTAGACTTTCACACTGGCCATATGCAGCTATTAAAGAGGGAGCGGGTCCTGCTTATCAGTCCTTGGCTCTTCAGTCTACGGATCAGCTGATGGATGGGAATCAATGAGTCTCGGTTGGTGTGATATTGCCACCAGTGCACTGTTGTGGCCGCGATTGGCACTTATTGTTCTTCGACTTTCAGCAACCCCACAACAGAAGGATCCTCTGAGAGACCAGGCAAGGTGGACAGCTACTCAATTTCCTCTGTCTCTAAAGCAGCAGTACCAAAAGCCAATCGGTACCCTTTTGGGTCTTTGAAGTACCCTCTCCTGAGGTAGTCTATGCAGAGTATGCATGGAGCCTCTGGACCAGTCACAATGGGGCGCTTTTGCCATTCCCTCCCAGTCAGGCTGATTTCAGCCTCTAGTACAGTCAACTCTTGGGATCCTCCTGTCACTCCAGAAATATAAATGGGTTCTACCCCTTGACAGCTTGATGGCATCAGGGTACACTTTGCACCAGTATCTACTCAAACCTTACACTTTTGTGGGACTGATGATCCAGGCCATCTGATCCACACTGTCCAGTAAATCCAATTGTCCCCTACCTCCCCCTGGCTGGAGGCAGGGCCCCTCAAATAGTCATAGCAACGCTGGGCACTTAAGTCATGTTGAAAGGGATTATTCTTCATTATCACAGGAGCTGGAGTAAAATCAGCTCTTCCACATCATCTGGGAACCTGCTCACCACAGACTGAAGCCACAGCTTTCATGGGATGATCATCCTTGAACTTTCCTCTCCTCTTCAATTCACGCACCCGTTCTGCCAGAGCTCAGGTAGGTTTTCCATCCCACTTTGTCATGTTTTCTCCGTGATCCCACAGGTAAAACCATAGGGTGGCCTGTGACGTATACCTCCTATATCTTCTCTCTCGAGCAGTAGGACGCGTTTTGTTAACAGCTGAGACATGTGTTGGTACACTTGAGGAGCTGGATAGATCGGATAGATCGTCCCTCAATTGTTTGAGGTCCTGGGACAGTTTTTCCACAGCTGAGATGATGGAAGGGTTGAGATTGTCTTCCAACTCTCGGAGTTTATGAATCATTTCATCCACTGTTAGGGGTACTATGTCATACCAGGTTATTGTTGCCAATGAATGGGCATATGATGACGGTGCATTCCATGTAAATTTCTTCCACATAGGTCGTGTACATTAGACTTCATCTGGATATATGGGTATATCCCTGTTATTCAGCTTGATGTGATAGATCATCTCTATGATGGCTGGTTCCCTCAGAGACTGGATGCCTTTGTCTATAGTAGTCCACTTGGCCAAATGACTCATAACATCGTCCTTGTATGGAAACCTTTCTTTCACAGCTGCCAAGAGCCGCCTCCGAAGACTGAAGGACTTTTTCTCTCTTACAATTGCTTTGTCAATTCCCCCTTCTCTAGCAAGTGATCCCAGCTGCTTGGCTTCCTTACCTTCTAGTTCCTGACCATCGGCCCCATTGTCCCAGCATTGGGTGCAACCAGGTGATGATGTGCTCCCCTGGTTGACAGGTAAAATCTTTTTGCATTTTCCACATCTTGGTTGAGGTCCGAGGTAGAGAAGACACCTCTTCTTCTTCTTCGTCATGTGATGATTACTCCTGATCAGATTCTAGACTGGGTGGTGAATACATTGTTTCTTCATCTCGCTTCACCCTTCTTGCCTCTTTTTGCTTTTTCTTTTGCGTACAGGGGCAAATGATATTGGTACGAATTGGTCCTCTAGTTTAGCTGCAGTGATTATCATTGTGGTTTGAGTAGCAACTGTACTTGTTGCTGGGGGTGGTGTAGCTATTGGGCTTGGAGCTGAGGTAGCCTCGCTGTCTGTTGCAGTCGATGCTTGAGTAGCTGCTGTACTTGTTTCTGGGGTAGCTGTGCTGTCCACTGCAGCCAAAGTTTGGGTAGCTGCTGTACTTGTCGCTGGGGGTGGTGAAGCTGCTGTGCTTGGAGCTGGAGTAGCTGTGCTGACTGTTGCTTTGCCCTCAGATCCAGGGACATTTTTCTCCTTTTGAAGGTGCTGGATAGTGTTGAACAAGGCCCTGTAAGGATAGGCCAAGCCCCAGCACGTTGCCATGATTTGTCCATCTCTGGTATGGCCAGAATGACCACACACCTCATTTAAGTGTTTTGCTAATTCTTCTGGATTTTGCAGTTGTTTGGTGGTGAAATTCCAAAGTACTGGAGGGGCTCACTGACCTAGATACTTGCCCATACTGTCCCACACACCCTGCCACTCATGGCTGTCCAGCCTTGGTGAAAATCTCTTGGTCCTCCTATATCGTCATTTAACCCTGGACAAGACCCATCCTGACTCTGCTTAACTCCTGAAATCAGACGAAATGGTCATGGGCAAAATGCACTCTGTATGCCTGCCAACATGGTGATCCCCATCACAATCAGCAAACAGGTCTCAATGGTATTAAAAGGCCATTCAAAAACTTCAAAACTCTCAAATGCTGTAAATGATCTGGTGGGGGAGCTGGGAATGTAAGGGAATGTCTCCTACACAGGTTGACCACCTGAGGAGGGGAAAAAAGATGTGCAATTGCTAAGCACTTTTATTATATACCTCCCAAAGTATAAAGGTGGTGACCACACTGGGAACATAAGCCAGATCAGTTTCATGATCAATGATTCTATTGTATTACAAGTCATTATCATAAAGTACAATGAGACAAGAACCTTAGCCCAAGCCCCACACTTGAAAAACACTAACACAGCAAATACCAGCTCTAAGTAAGGTATAATATACTGAAACTGTGAGATCAAGAGGAGCAACTTTGAGAGTCAAGAAATCAGCATTGTGACGAGTGACTATTAATCTAAAACAATGAATGCTTATCACAAATATGATTAGACACACTCCGGTCAGATCTGTCGTTATCTCAACCCTTCGAGCCCCACTTCGAGCAAAGAACTGTCGTGGTTTAAAACCAGTCCGGAAGCTCTTTCACTCACTCCCCCCCCTTCTTTCCCTCCTTCTTTCCTTCCTCCCCCACCCCCTCCCCACTCCAGGACGGATGGGGAGGAGAATTGAAAGAATGTAACTCCCATGGGCTGAGATAAGAACAGTCCAGTAACTAAGGTAGAACACAAATCACTGCTGCTACCACTAATGATAATAATGATAAGAGAAAATAACAAGGGAAGAGAATACGATACCACTTGCCAAAACGAGTCCAACCCCAAAAGAGAGCCCCACGCCCTTCCAGGTAACTCCCAGTTACCTCCCCGGGCATGATGTGCTGTGGTATGGAATACGTCTTTGGCCAGCTTGGGTCAGGTGTTCTGTCTCTGCTTCCTCCCAGCCTCCCCTCCTCCCTGGCAGAGCATGAGACTCACAAAGTCCTTGGTCAGGGTAAACATGACTTAGCAACAACTAAAAACATTGACGTTATCAGCTCTATTCCCAGTCTGAAAGTCAAAACACAATTCTGCACCAGCTACTAAGAAGGAGAAAAAAATGATTGCTACTGCTAAACCCAGGACAGGACTCATTAATTACACCCTGAGGATAATGACTCCTGCATCTGGAGACCTCATAGCAGCCTTCCAATTTCTGAAGGGGGGCCTACAAGGATGCTGGAGAACTCTTCATCAGGGACTGTACTGATAAGACAAGGGGTAATGGGTTCAGACTTAAAGAGGGGAAGTTCAGGTTGGTTATTAGGAAGAAGTTCTTTACTGTGAGGGTGGAGAGACTATGCAACAGGTTGTGCAAAGAAGTAGTAAATGCTCCATCCCTGGCAGTGTTAGAGGCCAGGTTGGACAGAGCCTTGGTTACATGGTCAAGTGTGAGGGGTCCCTGCCCATGGCAGGGGTGTTGAATTAGATGATCTTATGGTCTTTTCCAACCCTTACCATTCTATGATTCTATGATTTTGTATTTTTTAGCACTAAATATTGACTATTAATATTGTAGGAAACCTAAAATGCTGAGTGAAAACTCCACAATTACTGCTCCTCCTATCAGAAACATGAACAAAAATATGCTTCTAAATCAGTGTTAAAATTCTGATAATACTGTGATGATACAGCTCTTCTAGATATTGCTAGAGCTACTAAAGTAATACTGGGATGACTCATTAAGTAGAGTGAACAGTTGTACCAGATTATGTAGCCTTGTGTGAATTTGTTTGCTTTCTTATAAGGCACACAGGCTATTCAGTAGAAATAACATACTAAACTCCACTAGTTCTTCCTGCATTTTGAAGCAATTTTGATAAGCAGATATTACTGGAATGGTAAAGGAAATCAGAAAAAAATCTGAGAGTTGGAGAAGTCAAATTACTTTTGGCTGCAGTTCCACAAGGATTAATTTGCCAGTTTTTAAAACGTATTGCCATTATTACCTAATATTCTATGATTCTACTCATACTGAAAATTTTTTGCTACTTCTACTAATTACTAACATAGAAAAGCCAGATTTTGCCTCACCTTACTTTGAAACACTGTAATCACAGAACGGTTTGGGTTGGAAGGGACCTTAAAGCTCATTTAGTTCTAATCCCCTGCCACAGGCAGGGACACCTTCCACTAGACCAGGTTGCTCCAAGCCCCATCCAACCTGGCCAAATACAAATCCAAAATAATACAAAATAATACAAAGCCAGCAACTCTCTATGAAATGCCAGCTCTTACAAAGTCAATAGGATTTGACCACAAGTTAAAATTCATCCTAAAAGTTTAAAATCTCACATTCTACTAACTATATCTGTGTAGGCTTACTGATCAGCTAAGCATTAACCTCCATATAGCAGAGGGATTAACTATAAAGGGTTATCTACTAGTCTACAAATGCATAAACCTTATGAAAACTTGACACAAACGTTGAGATGTAGCATTTTATCAGTTCTGCAGCTGACCTTCCTTAATGAAGAATATTCAAAGTCAAGCTGACAAGTGGGCGTGAAATGGTGAATTTGCCCATTTTCTTCACCCATTGATATATCTACTCATTCTTTGCAGAACAGAGCAAACCAAGCCAAACCAACAAAAAATCCATTTGCTGAAACAGAGCATTTTCCCTCAGCTCTTCCCAGACATGCTAATCAACATAACTCATGGTAAGAAGGGAGGAAAATGAACATCCTCACATGGATATTTCATCAAGATTCCAGAAAGCTTCATAAAGCAGCCTCTTTTAGAAACCATAAAATGAAACAAGACATATTTCTGGGGTTGTCAGCGGGTAGATCCACTGGTTTTGCAGCAAGTAATCTCTGTGAGGAAGTCTTTGCTCTGATGTCTATGTTGGATGTTCTGTGGCTTCTCAGCCACACCAGTGCAGGTCTGTTCATGGGAAGAGAAGGCAGCAATGATTTTGCTTCTAACAACCAGACTGAAGTACAGCCTGAGGTTATCTTCCAAAGTCCCCTCCAAACAGCCTCTAATTAATTTTAATACTGCAAGTCCCAAGAGTGCAGCAATCAAAATGAAAAAAAACCTCCAGCAAGGCATTGCTTCAAGATTTTAGGGGTTTATATTTTATAGCAGAAAGCACTATAAAAAGCTTTTGAACACAATTTTCCTTCAGTTTCTTTATTTTCTGTCCTCAAAACCATAAAAAGCCTATTTCTGATGAACAGCATAGTTCCCGTTCCTCTTCAGGCCCCACAAGTTCACTATGCAAGGTGGGTGGCAGGTCTCGGGCAAGGCCACCAAGGTCACCTGGGGACAGGGCTCTCCAAGCCTGGGCTGGGCAGGGCAGACCTGTCCTCATGTTCTCCTGCAGCCAGGCAGAAAGACTATTTACCAAAGTGGAAATAAGCACAATATAACCAGCTGGCATTCTGACGCTGAGTGTCCAAAACCATAACCTGGGTTCTCCAGCGCCATCTCTGGCTTTCACACCAGTGAACCACCTGCACATGGCAGCAAGAATTGCTAAGTCCATGAAACAGTCTGCTTACTTTGTCATATTTAGTATGAAAATAGAAATGCTCATTCAATTTTAGCCTAGCAGGAAAATTGACAATTGCTCACACAGCCAGGTGAATATGAAATTCTGGGAATGCTCTCAAATTTAGCAGGAAAAACATTCTGTGTTGTACTCTGCTCTGCATTTACCTTTCCACCAAATTTTATGCAATTTGATTTTCCTGGAAGAAACACTCACAGAAAAGAAAATTCTAAATTACTATAGATCTCCCAAATTGAATTTTAGATTTGCATGTGCATAAGAACATCAGTAAAGGAAAACGTTTATAAATAGAACAGAGGTGATCATGAAAAGGGAACCTCAGGAAGACAAACACTAGCACTTACACTGTGATTTGAATAGGTGGCAAATATTTCTTTGTGAATACCCTTTGACAAAAATGTATTCCTCTGTTGGTTGATTTTAGATGTTTAATGGAAGGAATTAAGTTTTAAGGTTTTCTTAGGAAAGGACTTTGTTTAACTGAAGGTTTTTGTGTGAGGAGTGTTGGTTAAACCATGACAAGGAGACAGAGACACTTAAAATGGTCTGTTAATGACATATCAGAGAACGGAATATGAAAGAGGACTGGATTAGAAATGCAGAATTCCCCCTCCCATTATACAGACAGACATATATTTTCTTCATTGCTCAATGCATGGCTCCCTTTATTTGCTTTATACAATTTAAATGCTGTCCTGATGTCCAAGTTACTAAATTCCTTGTAAGCTTTCTTTCAAAAGCCTTGTGATGCAAGGTTCTATTATTACCTCTGGTTTACTGACTGCAGAGCTGAGATCTATTGTGATTAAAGGAAATGTATCTTCTAATGGTGGATGCTTAATTAAGAGAGGTCTACAAACTGTTTTCTCAGAACACTACTTATGTGTCCAAAATGGTCTTCAGTAGCAGTTGTGAGTACAAATTCAGATCCCTGCGTTTCAAAAGAACCATGAAAAAATTTAAGAATACATAATTAGTAACAGTTTGTGAAAAGCGAGGTCGAAGTGAATTAGCTAGCATCACAAAGGAAAAAAAGGTGGCAAAGGAAGGGAAAACAATCAGTTTTCCAGGGCAGCAGTCAACCATCTTAACCATCCTTCTCCTTTTCTTTGGCTGATTCGCTACTTCCAACTTCTGGAGCAGACAAAAGAGGGGTCCTGCAGACAGCAGTGTTCTCCACCACAACCCCTGGTCCTTCCTCCTTCTTTCTTGCTGGCCCCAGGAGGGGTCACTCAGAAACAAGGAATGACAGACTGCCCAGTACAGCTCACATGTGGCATGGCCAACCCATGGATCACGCTGACACCACCATAGAGGTGTCACACAATGCCAACATTGGCAGTTTTATTATCCCTGTACTTATGATAGTAATGTTGTGCCCAGGAAGTGCCATGCCATAGAATAACAGAAGAGTTAGGGTTGGAAAGGACCTTAAGATCATCTAGTTCCAACCCCACTGCCAAGGGCAGGGACACCTCACACTAAACCATATCACCCAAGGCTTCGTCCAACCTGGCCTTGAACACTGCCAGGGATGGAGCATCTACAACCTCCCTGGGCAACCTATTCCAGTGCCTCACCACCCTAACAGGAAAGAATTTCCTCCTTATATGCAATCTAAATGTCCCCTTTTTAAGTTTTAACCCGTTACCCCTTCTCCTGTCACTACAGTCCCTAATGAAGAGTCCCTCCCCAGTATCCCTATAGTCCCCCTTCAGGTACTGGAAGGCTGCTATGAGGTCTCCACACAGCCTTCTCTTCTCCAGGCTGAACAGCCCCAACTTTCTCAGCCTGTCTTCATACAGGAGGTGCTCCAGTCCCATGATCACCCTTGTGGCCCTTCTCTGGACTTGTTCCAAGAGTTCCATGTCCTTTTTATGTTGAGGGCACCAGAACTGCACACAATACTCCAGGTGAGGTCTCACAAGAGCAGAGTAGAGGGGCAGGATCACCTCCTTCAACCTGCTGGTCACACTCCTTTTGATGCAGCCCAGGATACAGTTGGCTTTCTGGGCTGCAAGTGCACACTGCTGGCTCATGTTCATTTTCTCATCAACCAACACCCCCAAGTCCTTCTCTGCAGGGCTGCTCTGAATCTCTTCTTTGCCCAACCTGCAGCTGTGCCTGGGATTGCTCCGACCCAGGTGTAGGACCTTGCACTTGGCATAGTTAAACTTCATAAGGTTGGCATCAGCCCACCTCACAAGTGTGTCAAGGTCCCTCTGGATGGCATTCCTTCCCTCCAGTGTATCAACCGAACCACATAGCTTGGTGTCTTCGGCAAACTTGCTGAGGGCACACTCAATCCCACTGTCCATGTCAGCGACGAAGATGTTAAACAAGACCGGTCCCAAAACCAATCCCTGAGGGATACCACCCGTTACTAGTCTCCAGCCTGACATTGAGCCATTGACCACAACTCTTTGTGTGCAGCCATCCAGCCAGTTCTTTATCCATCGAGTGGTCCATCCATCAAATTGATGTCTCTCCAATTTAGAGACAAGGATGACGCATGGGACAGTGTCAAACACCTTACACAAGTCCAGGTAGATGACATCAACAGCTCTACCCCTGTCCATCAGTTCTGTAGGCCCATCATAGAAGGCCACCAAATTGGTCAGGCAGGTCTTCCCCTTTGCAAAGCCATGCTGGCTGCCACCAAGCACCTTGTTGTTTTTCATGTGCCTTCCAAGGGAACCTGCTCCATGATTTTGCCAGGCCCAGAGGTGAGACTGACTGGTCTGTAATTCCCCGGGTCATCCATTTTCCCCTTCTTGAAAATGGGGCTTATATTTCCCTTTTTCCAGTCATCGGGAACTTCACCTGACTGCCATGACTTTTTAAATATGATGGCCAGTGGCTTAGCAACTTCATTTGCCATTCCTTCAGGCCCTGCGGATGGATTTCATCAGGTCCCATGGACCGGTGCATGTTCAGGTTTTTAAGATGGTCTCGAACCAGTTCCTCTCCTACAGTGGGCCCAAGTTCTTCATTCTCACAGTCCCTGCATCTACCTTCCAAGACTTGGGTGGTTTGGTCAGAGCCTTTGCTGGTGAAGACCGAGGCAAAGAAGTCATTCAGAACCTCAGCCTTCTCCAAATCCTGTGTAGCTAGTTCTCCTGAAAGTTTCCTGAGGGGGCCTACATTGTCCCTAGTCTTTCATTTGCTACCTACCTTGCTTCCACTTTTTCTAAGCCTCTTTTTTTATTTGAATTTTCCTCAGCAGCTCCTTATCCATCCAAGGAGGTCTCCTGGCCCTCCTGCTGCACTTCCTTCTAGTTGGGATGTAACACTCCTGAGCTTGTAGCAGGTGATCCTTGAATATCAAACAACAGTCTTGGGCCCCTCTGCCCTCTAGGGCTGTATCCCATGGAACCTTACTAAGCAGGTTCCTGAAGAGGCCAAAGTCTGCTCTTTTGAAGTCCAGGGCAGTGAGCTTGCTACACTCTCTTCTCACTGTCCTGAGGATCTCAAATTCAACCATTACGTGATCGCTGCATCCAAGGCTGCCCTGAAGCGTCACATTTCCAACCCGCCTTTCCCTGTTGGAGAGCACGAGGTCAAGCATGGCACCTCTCCTTGTCAGCTCCTCTATTACTTGCAGAGGGAAGTTGTCTTCCACACAATCGAGGACCCTCCTGGATTGCTTGTGCCAGGGTGTACCGTCATTCCAACAAATGTTCTCATGGGTGACTTTAACCACCCTGACAAGGGCCTGCGAGAGTGAGGCTTTTCCTATCTGTCTATAGAGTGCTTCATCCGCAGATTCTCCTTGATCAGACGGCCTGTAACAGATGCCCACAGTAATGTGTCCCATAGCTGTTTTCCCTTTAACCCTGACCCACAAACTCTCAGTTGACTGCTCACCTGTCCCCAGACAGAGTTCCATACCCTCCAGCCTATCCCTAACATAAAGGGCAACTCCCCCTCCCCACCTGCCGGGCCTGTCTTTCCTAAAAAGCCTGTAACCTTCCATTCCAACACTCCAGTCATAGGAGCCATCCCGCCATGTTTCCGCGATGCCTATTATATCATACCCCCGTAGACATGCATACATCTCTAATTCCTCTTGTTTGTTCCCCATGCTACAGGCGTTTGTATAGAGGCATCTGATCCGAGCTCCAAATGAAGCCGGATTATTGGCTGGCTCTTGTCGCTCTGAGTTGAGGCTCCTGGATGCTGATCTCCCCACCTCGCTCCGGTGTTGAAGGCATCCTCTCTCGAGCTACTCACCTCAGCAATTGCTACTCACCTCAGCAATTGCAATTCAATTGCCATGCAGCTAGCCTGGCTTTGGTCAGCACCATCTACCTCCACTGACATCTGGGGACCAATGGTGTGGCTCAGCTGGTTCCTGGAAAAAGGTGATGCTGTCCACATCGTCCCACTGCTTCAACACAGAGATAGTAAAACTCTAGATATGGATGATCTTATTTTGTCCCCTCCCCTTGGCTGGTGATGATATTATGTCTCCTAGGCAAAGTGCCAGACAATGGCAGACCCTACACACTGTTGTGAAGTCCATGTTATATTGAAATAGGAGGCTTCTCCTTCTCACAGGGAAGGGATGAGAAGTGCCAAACAATGTTATTTGGTAACTTCCACCATGGGGCAAAGATGCCAAAAAGGAAGCACCAAAATCACAGAAATTCTCAAGAGCATCACACATCTCTTGAGCAATGCCTGAGCATGCAGCAGCTCAGAGCTGACACTGAGGGATGATCTCAGCAGCTGGCTGAAGTGTGCCCATGGCAAATGGAGCCTCAGGGGCATCTGTTCGAGTCTAACCTCATCTTCCTGAACACACGAGAAATGCAGGATTTGGAGCTTGCTTTAGAACTTACCATGTGGGTAAACATTCACAGAAACTGCAAAAGATACAAACTGATGCAAAATCCACCCTCTATCAAATGTCAAGTTTCAAATCTGGGCTGGAAATTTCTGGGAAAAAAGGTTGGTAGAATCCTTTAATATAAAGAAAACAGTGTATCCCCAATATTTTTTTATGAAGGAATCAAGTACTTTAAAGGTTGAGAAAAAAAAAAACAAACAAAACAGCCCATGGCAGAAATGGAGAATTTCCAGTCCAAGTGGTTTATGCCTGAAAAAGGTAGAAGGAGCTGAAAACAGCATTTAATAATGGGAAGTATTTCCCATTATTTTGTTTGTGATGGGAAACTCTAGCACAGAATGTCTCAGAATATGTCCACAGGACAGGGATACTGGCCAGAGCTCACCAGAGCTTGCCGTGGCAGCAGACAACTTGCCATAGCAATGCTAAAAGGCAGGGAAAGTCTGCACACTGACATGGAGTCCCAGCAAAGGGCAGGAAAGGTTCTTAAGAGACCCCTGGAAAAGGGGGTATCTGCACTTGTGTCTGACAGCATGGGCAGGGTAAAAAACTGTACTATGCCACTAGCTTATCAGTGTTTCCTCTGTGTTTTTCTAATGAATGCAGTATGGAATAGTCCAGACTTTCACCAATAGGATGCTCTTGTGTAAATAAATGCTTTCTTCTTCTAAGGGCTACATATTCTACTCCATTAAATTCCTTGAGATCATTTTAGTATTTACATGCTACCTCCTTGCAAACAATCCTGTAGTATCTGGAATGCTCCAAAGTGCCCACGCCAAACACAATGATTCATTGCACTGCTTTAATAATGGGCAAGAAAAGCGGCTTTTGAGTTCTGTAACCCATAACAACTCTGAAAAGAACAAAGGACCCTCTCCAAAGTCACTAGAGTTAATAGAGCTCTTTTCACTAAAGCCTAACCTGAGTTTGTTGAATGACTAAATATATGTTCCCTGCCATCTCACTCAAGATGTTCTGTAGCTGTGGTGGTAGCAGCTGTTCATTTTCTGCATACCACCATAATAAAAAAAGATCATGGAAGGTTAAACAAAGGCACTGATGGTCTATAGAGGTGACTGGATCCAATTAAATGGAACTAACATCCTTTGAATTACATGCTCTCCCCAACACAGCCAGCAGCACACCTGCTCTTACAGAAGAAATTTTCAATCCTGTGTCTACTTAAACAGTAAGCATTAATCTATATCAAACAGATCATTCACATTAAGGAAACCATTTTCTCTCCTCCTCTTACAAGGACCACATTTCTTTGTCCACCTCTGACAGAGGTGTCCCTCAGAAGACAACACAGAACCCACCTTTCCAGGCAGCATGCAGAAATACACAGACAAAAGCATCAAGAGAAAACCAGTGAAGGACCATTATTCAAACCTGGCTTTTAGGTCTCTTGGGACCAAGGAGCAGTTCACTGTCTTTTAAACCAGTTTCTTTTTACAGGCAGATATATAGAGAGGATAATAGTTTGATTAGCCATTAAAGGTTGAAGTGGGGGACTCTCCCTTTACACAAGAATGCAGGATGGTTTATCTTTCACAAGACACATTTAATTTAGTGATATTTCAGTTATTTTTTTTTAAATACATTTTAACTATCTTGCATATCCATGTGGGAAAAAAAACATCAACTCTAAGAATTCATTCCAGAGAACCTCATAGTTTATAGATTTAAATGAAAATCTTTCATGGCAACACCCAGCTTGTGAAAATTTTGTTTCAGTTCAAAGTTTTTCTTCTCCTTTTGGAGCCAGCTACTCTTTTTGAACCTGATTTCCTAAGGACCTAATCGGGAAATGAGTTTTCCTGCTTGGCAGGTCCCACCTTACTCCTGGTTTGGCCAATTTCAGCCAAAATGAGAGAGCAGTAAAACAGTCTCAAAGACATTTTGTGTTACTACAGATGCTGAAGAATTGCTTGCTGTCTGAGGAAATGGCATATGATGGACAGTGGCTTAGCAACTTCATTCACCTGTTGAATGGAAGTTTTGAAAGAATAACGGAAGTGTTGAGCAATTACACATCTTTTGTTTCCTCCTTGGGTGGTCAACCTATGAAAGAGACATTCCCTTACCTTCCCAGTCCCCCCACTAGACCATTTACAGCATCATTTGATAGCCCTGAAGGTTTTGAATAGCCTTTGGATACCCTTGAGACCTGCCTGCTGATTGTGATGGGGATCACCATATTGGCACACATACAGAGTGTTTTTTTACCCACAACCATTTCATCTGATCTCGAAAGTTAAGCAGAGTTGGGTTTGGGTCTTGTCTAGGGTTAGATGACAATACAGGAGGAGGAAGAGATTTTCCCGAAGACTGGACAGCCATGAGTGGCAGAGTGTGTGGGATAGTATGGGCAAGTATCTAGGCCATTGGGCCCCTCCAGTGCTTTGGAACTTCACCATTGACCAAGTGCAAAATTCAGAAAATTAGTAAAACACTCAAATGAGGTGTGTTGTCATCCTGGTCATACCAGAGAGGGACAAATCGTGGCAATGTGCTGGGGCTTGGCCTATGCTTACAGAGCCCTGTTCAACACTATCCAGCACCTTCAAATGAAAAAAAATGTCCCTGGATCTGATGGCAAAGCAACAGACAATGCAGCTACTCCAACTGCAAATACAGCAGCTACACCAACCCTAGTGACAAGTACAGCAGCTACTCAAACTCTGACTACAACAGACAACATAGCTAATCCAATTCCAAGCACAGCATCTACACCAACCCCAGTGACAAGTACAGCAGCTACCCAAACCCTGACAGCAACAGGCAGCCCAGCTGCTGGTGCTACTCAAACCCCAAGCACAGCGGCTGCACCAATCACAACAACAGATACTGAAGCCACTCCATCCACAGTGATAATTACTGCAGCTAAACCAAAGGACCAATTTGTGCCAAAAAGGGGGGTTGTGGTGGTTTAACCCAGGCGGTAGCTCGGCACCATCATCGCCAGAAAGAAACAAGGATTTTTTAGCCTTTTCCTTGCTGTCAGTAAATACTGCCATTCAGAGCATGTGCTCCACCACCTGATTGCAAAACAAACCTGGCTCCGTCAAGGAGAAAGCTGCAGTGCAAATGTCACTTGCCTTTTGATATAGAAGCATGAATTTCCCTTTATGTAGCAGTTACAGTGGCCACAAAGCAAGCCAGCCTGTCAGAAGCAAATCTGGCTCCTAAGCACCCTGGCATCCCACTGGACTGGGGATGCTGTGAGGCCTGTGATTTTCCAAGGGTGCATCCACAAGTGCTTTAAGTCCAGCAGGGCAGGGGCCATGGCAGCAATTGAGAGTGTCTAGAGTGCAGGATCTGACGGGAACTTCAGTGGGCTGGGGTAGTGTCCAGGAACATTTCCATCAAGCTTTTCCTCTGACCCAGAACCTTAGAAGTCGGGCTCTGTTACTCATTGTTTGTTCCAGCAGAAAGTGGTAAAAAGAAATCCCAGTAATATGAAAGGATGGGACTTGCCAGCTTCCGAAAATGAGAGTTCTGGGCGTTATTAACAAATGCCTCCTCGCACTCTGGAATATAGCAGTTCCCTACTAATCCCATATGCTTGCTTTTCGCTATGTGTACTTGTCTCTTCAACAGAATTAAACACACAGTTTAAATTCACAAAGATATTCAAGCCAGTCGCCCACAAAATTACCAGACACATTCACTAGACATCCTTACTGTGTTTCACCCATATACCAGGTTTGATTTGGGTTTGTTTCACTTTCTTGTAGTCTTTCTTCCCACTCTATGGCCAGTCTGATGAAGTTGAGAGGTGAGGGGATTCCCATGGCATATTGCTACTATTTCTGCCAGTCATTCATTAAACCAGTAAACAGATCTGTCCCAAAACTGATTCCACTTGTAGATGCTGGGTGTTTTTAAAAAATACTTACAATTTACAATACAACAAAATCAGTCAAGACATAACTGCATGAAAATGTCACAACCAACCACATGTGTTATCTCTCCAAAATGTTTCAAAATTTATCCATTTCAGCTTCCTTTCTCTTCCTTTCTCTTACCTTCTGCTTGCTTTTCCGTTCTTTCTGTGTTCCATCTATCTTTTATCCCTCTCAGATCAAAGTCAAGAATATTGACCTTGGGGAGGGGTGGGGGTTTCAGTGTTAATATTCCTCACCCAAATCTTTGGATTCAGTTTACAACATCTGAAGAACACCATGCACACACCCCCAAAGGGTTCAAATGCCTGAAAAGTTTCCTGACTAAAAGGGAAAAAGTAGATGCTTTACTCAGGAACCTCTAAGCTATTAAGAGCACAAAGAGAATGAATGTCTTTGCCCACCACAGAATTTCCCAAGGTTTCAATTTAATTTATAAGCCTGATGATTCTTAAGAAATTGAAATGTGCGCTTATGTTGTAAACAAAATACTTCAGATAAAAACATGGAGAAAGCAAGAGAGAAAGCTTCCTTAAAGCATTAAAAAACCCCAAAATTAAATACAGAAAAAAAATCCAACCCCAAACTTACACTTCTCAATTTTTCATCTAGAAAGGATGGTGATAAATATTTTTTCAAGCCTACCATTAATCTTTTTATTGCTATCAATATTACACAAGGATAGTTTGATATTATGGAGTATCCCAGATATTATGAATGACTTTATAATGACCCAAGATATACAGATATATTAAAACTAGGTACTTCACAGTGACTCAATTAAATGTAGTTAAATAGAAAATAGTTCTGAATGAAAATACTACATTTGGACAATAGGTACTTTTCCAGTGCAAAATCTACTGGTGGAGACACTAGTAGGAAGAGAAAGGATATTTTTTCCCATGTTCAGGAAGATGTCTTTTGTGCCAGCCCCTCATTTACTATAGTTTTGGGGAACTGAATATTTAAGAATTGAAACAGACTATCTGAATATGATTTACTTTCAACAACTCACATGCAAAATGCAACAGGTCCTTATTTTCTCATCTTTCCTTACACCTATTTGACTACAACAGAAATTCAAGGAACAGCTTTCCTACTAAGAAGATAGAGCCAAAGGCACTAATCATTTGGCCCGTTCTTTCATGACAGATACTAACAGTTAGGGTCAACACAAATAAATAACAGAGCCCTGGTAGTTCCTCACCAGCCCACACAGAACTATAGCCTGACAAGGTATCAGCTTGAAGACATCTAGAAAAAAAAAAAAAAAAGTAATCCATGGATGGTCTTGTTCAGAAAACACCTTTCCATTCATCTTAATGCACTGAAAACAAGATAAGCAAACAGGTATTAAGAAATACTTCATGCAGAGGGTGTTTATAAAAAAGCTATACAGGCATTAGAAGAAAGAGCAAGCAAACACTGCTGCTCACCAGAATGGCAGAGGATAAATGACACAAAGGACTGTCTTCATTCTGCCTGAGAATAGCATGGTTGTGTTACATGTAATCACATCTCTCTTAATCCATGTTATTTATATTACATATTCCAGGAGAGCTACCAACACAAAAACTGACAAAAAAACAAACCCCAAAACCTCCTACAAGGCTTAAGAAAATTAGCTCTCCCTACCTCAGTATGGAAATGTGGAGATGATGCTGCAAGATTCAGTGCCAGCGAGTGGAGTAGGGGAGACAGTTCCTATTCAGACTAGAAAAGGTTGGTACAAACTCTCCAGATCAATGCCTGCAAATGACAGAACATGAAGTATATGAAGAATCCTGAAGATTTTGGAATAATGCAGCAAAAGAACCTGAAGATTGGTTTGCAGCATGAAGTTGTCAATATCATAGAATTACAGATTGGTTTGGGTTGGAAGGGACCTTAAAGATCATCCAGTTCCAGCCCCCTGCCACAGGCAGGGACACCTTCCACTAGACCAGGTTGCTCCAAGTTCCATCCAACCTTGAACACTGCCAGGGATGGGGCAGCCACAGCTTCTCTAGGCAACCTGTGCCAGTGCCTCACCACCCTCACAGGGAAGAACTTCCTAAGATCTCCACTTTCAGTTTAAAGCTATCCCCCCTTGTTCTGTCACTACAGGCCCTTGTCAAAAGCCCCTCTCCAGCTTTCTTGTCAGACCTTTTAGGCACTGGAAGCTGCTTTAAGGTCTCCCCAGAGCCTTCTCTTCTCTAGGCTGAACAAGCCCAGCTCTCTCAGCCGGTCTCCATAGCAGAGGTGCTCCAGCCCTGGGACCATCTTTGTGGCCTCCTCTGGGCTCACTCAAGCAGGTCAACGTCTCTCTAGTGTTGGTAAATTTATCTGTGTTCAGCTCTGTCCTGGGTTCAGCAGTAGCAGTCATGTTTTTTTTTTCCTTTGTGCTAGCTGGTGCAGTGCTGTGTTTTGACTTCCAGCCTGAGAACAGTGTTGGTGAAGTCGATGTTTTCAGTTGTTGCTAAGTGATGTTTACCCTGACCAAGGACTTTGTGAGGCTCATGCTCTGCCAGGGAGGAGGGGAAGCCGGGAGGAAGCAGAGATGAGGCGCCTGACTCGGGCTAGCCAGGGAGGTATTCCATACCACAGCACGTCATGGCCGGGGTGGGGGGTGACTGGGAGTTACCCGGAAGGACACGGGCTTCCGGGTGGAACTCGTCTTCCCTGCCGGTGGTATCGTATTCTCTTCCCTTGTTATTTTCCCTTATCATTGTTGTAGTTGATAGTTGCGGTGGTGATTTGTGTACATTGGTTGCTGGACTGTTCTTGTCTCAACCCGTGGGAGTTGCACTCTTTCGATCCTCCTCCCCGTTCCTCCGGGAGTGGGGGAGAACCCCGGTGGGGGGGGGACACGGACCTTGATTGTTGTCAGCTCGGCACCACTCACTGGGAGTGAGTGAACAAGTTACCTGACTGGGTTTAAACCACGACAAGCTCCAACTCAGTCAACATTCCCAATCATTCTACCTCTCCTGCAATTGAACACTTACCTGTATCATCTTTATATGAGAGGTACATTTTGTGTTCTACAAAACAGACAGTTGCACTTTCCAGCTTCCTTGCTTAATACAGAAAAGACCATATCAGCTGCATTTAGGTGGCTTTGCCAAACAAAACCCTATGAGTTTAACTTTACCACGGACTCCGACTCATCCATTGGCAATGATATAATTTCTGTGGTCTTAGCTCAGTACTATTTCTCACATAACAGGCAGGGGAGTAGATGCATAAGAAAAGAAAACAAACACAATGAAGATTTAGGAGAAACAGTGGGATTCATGAGAAGCCTTCTGCTTCCCAAAGAAAAACATCACTTTCAGTACACAGCTTGGCATCCAGATGGATGACTGAACAGGAGGTGAGATGCTCCCAGTGTCAGGAGGTCTCTGGGACGGGAACTCATCCCTTCTGATGGTGGTTCCTGTTGCAGTCTGTTGTGGTTTAAGCCCAGACAGTAACTCAGAACCATGCAGCTGCTCGCTCACTCCCCCCCTTCTTCCTCCCTCTGCTCCCAGAGGGATGGGGAGGAGAATTAAAAGAATGTAACTCCCACAGGTTGAGATAAGAACAATCCAGTAACTAAGGTATAACACAAAACTACTACTGCTACCACCAAAAATAATAATGATAAGGGAAATAACAAGGGGAGAGAATACAATTGCTCACCATCTACCAACTGATACCCAGTCCAACCCAAGCAGCAATCTGGACATTTCGGGTCACTCCCCCCAGTTTATATACTGAGCATGATGTGCTGTGGTATGAATTACCCCTTTGGTTAGTTTGGGTCAGGTGTCCTGTCTCTGCTTCCTCCCAGCTTCCCCTCCTCCCTGGCAGAGCATGAGACTGAGAAAGTCCTTGGTTGGAATAAACATTACTTAGCAACAACTAAAACCATTTCTGTTATCAGTGTTGTTCCTAGGCTGAAAGTCAAAAACACAGCACTGCACCAGTTACTAAGAGGGAGAAAAATGACTGCTATAGCTGAACCCAGGACACAGTCACACCTCTGCAGCTGTCAGGAATTTATGAATAGGAATTACAGCAGCCTAGTGAAATACTGTTTGCCACTCTCCAATTTGTTACTCCTCTGTCTACCTTCTTCTAAACTTGAATGAATTTTATTATTTTTATTTTTGGTAAGAGTCTTGTTTGACCACTTGAATATCAGCCTTGGTCTTGGATGGTATCTGTCAGGCAGAAGCAGCATGCATAACTGTAGTGTGGCTTGAGAGTGAAATCCTGCCAGCTGATACTTATTGTTATGGGGGTGAGCAAGCAAGCAGCAGTGGTTTTGAGTTACTGGCTGGGCTTAAACCACAACAGTTCTGCAGCTGATACTGCAACCTGACAGTTTGCAAATATGGATGCCTCCTTCCCACCCTGACATAGCAGCTTTAGCCTGAAAGTGAGTGGTGCACAACAACATGACTATGGACACCAATGTCTGTGAAACACAACAGGTGAAAGGCTAAACCAGCACAGATCCAAAGCCTGGTTTAAACACAAACAACAGAAAAAGGAAGCTATCCAAAATTAAAAATATACTTTCAGGAAAATTGGAGTTGTTTCCAAACAATGAAAAAAGGACATAAATCTAGCAAGCTCAATGCAAACCCATGATAAGGCAAGTCAAAACAGGTCCCAAAGAACAACTTAGGAGTTATGAGAACTAATAAAAACATCTCAAATATAAAAGCAGGAAGCCTGTCAGTCACCCAGAGCAGCTGATGGGTGATCGAGGGAGGAATTAGGAAAGATAAGGACACAGCAGCAAAATTAAATTCATTCTCTGCACTGCTGTTCACTATGGAGGAGATCAGGAGAGTTCATAGACCAGAGCAACAAATTACCAGAGGCAGACAGTACTCTCTCAAGAGTTTTAGAAGAGCTCAAATCTGAAATGGCTGAACTAACTTTATTCGTTTGTGTCAGAGATTTGGAAGGTAACAAATCTTTACAACAAGCTTTAGGAGTGATCATGGGAGTTACAGACCAGAAAATCAGATTTCCAGAACAGGCAAAACAGTAGAAAACTGTGGGATAAATCTGAATTAGCAGAGATAAGTAAACCTGATGTCTTGGGGAGGAACCTCAAAGCCAAGAGAAGAGTTTATATGTATAGATCCAAGTCGTCTAATGGAGGAAGCAGCCCTGCTAATATGGGAGATTTGGGCTAATGTAGTAGAATCAGATTTTCTAAAAGCTTTTCTAGAACATCCCTCACTAAAGGTTCTTAAGGAAACTAAACTGTCATTGAGTAAGGAGGATTAATTTTTCTGCAAACTCTCAATAAAAAGATAGGGTAAATGGGTACAAACACAATGTTAACATGGGAGGGGAGCAGAAATTCTGCACCGCTTCAGCATACTCATAAATAACCTGTAAAGAGGAGATAGTGAAGTGACACACAGATAATGAAGTTGACACACAGATAATGAAGTTAACACAGAGAGTTTTCAGGGAAAAACAAGTTTAAAACTAAATGAGAAGAGTTCCTGAAAACCACACGGAGTTCAGTCACTGGGAGATAAAATGGGTGTCTGTCATGGGTTCAGCAGTAGCAGTCATTTTTCCCCTTCTTGGTAGCTGGTGCAGTGCAATGTTTTGACTTTCGGCCTGGGAACAGAGCTGATAGTGATGTTTTGGTTTGGCCAAGGACTTTGTGAGGCTCATGCTCTGCCAGGGAGGAGGGGCAGCCTGGAGGAAGCAGAGACAGGACAGCTGACCCAAACTGACCAAAGAGGTATTCCATACCACAGCACGTCATGCCCAGGATGTAACTGGGAGCTAGCCGGAAGGGCTGGGGAACTGCAGGGTTGGAGGAGGTATCGGTCGGAGCTTGGTCGGGCTTGGGGGGCGAGTTATCGGTCAGCTGGTGCTGAGGTGTTGTATTCTCTTCCCTTGTTATTTCCTTTATCATTATTATCATTGGTGGTAGCAGTAGTGATCTGTGTTATACCTTAGTTACTAAACTGTTCTTATCTCAACCCGTGGGAGTTGCATTCTTTTCGATTCTCCTCTCCGTCCCTCCGGGAGTCGGGGGAGGGAAAGAAGGGGGGAGGGGGTGAGTGAATGAGTTACCTGACTAGGTTTAAACCACGACAGTGTCCCTGGTTGAAAAGGATCCTGGTTTAAACCAGGCATTTTAAATCTGCCTTGTTTTAAAGGCAGGTGTTTGTTTACTATAGTAAATGGATTGGTTTAGGGAACAACTTGATACCAGTGCCATCTTGTGGAGACAGTGTTCTCATGGGAGAATGCATAATTGGTACATAAACTCTGAATAATCCTAAAAGATACAGCAAGGCCATGAGAGGCCCAAGGAAGCTTAAGCAAGCAATATAAGAAGCAGCTGGAATTCACTGAGTTAATGAGAACTGTGGACTGTTGGCAAGCTTTCGAGGTCAAGTTCTCACACCTGTGCTTAACCAATTATATGTTAGTCACTAAGGGTCTTCAAGACATGTATCCAATCATAATATGCCAAATCACTGTAAGTGCATGTAAGAAATAGTATATAAAGAGTTAAGGCTTTGTAATAAATTTGGCAATCGCTTGATCACATTGATCGTCTCTGCGTTGTCCGTGACTCCTGCGTCAACAAGTGGCGCCCGAACAGGGACTCGAGGTTGGACTCGGACTTCTTCAAACTGTGTCCGGCCATTGTTGCAAAGACACAGACGGAAGAAGCGGAGGAGACGACGGTGCAGGAGCGTCTACTAGGAAAAGCGGTGAAGCTCGGATAGAAGAGACAGCTGTTGTGGACTGCGCACCCACGCCTGCACGGGTAAGACCGCACTCTAAAATCCGCTATGGATCGAGAGGTGGCACTCACACTTTTAGAACAATTACTTGCTAAGCGAGAGGATAGTGTGAGTATGAAAAAGCTCAGAGAGCTATGTCGGTGGGCGAAGGAGAAAGGACATCTTAAGGACCCACAGCTAATGTTCAGTATTACTGAATGGAGGGAAGTTGGGGACTCTTTGTGGGACGCTACCAATGAAGGGAATAAAAGTGCTAAAGAGGAACAGGCGGTGGTGAAGCTCCTCCAACACATTCTCTCTAAGAGAGGACTGCAATATAATAGTGCCGCCTTAAAGAGGCTGTTAAAGTGGTTCCGTGATCGTGAGGTTAGTAAAGGGACCAAAGGTGCACAGAAACGCTCTACACTTTGGAGATTGGTGTTCGAGACTTTGAAAGAGATGAAATTGGAAAGGGCGGCAGTAGGTTCTGTATTTGCCTCCACAGCTCCAGAAGGGGCTGTCTCCCCTAACCCCCATCCTAGTGCTGTTGCTATGACTTTTGTACCTCCTGTGGTACCTGGAACGGCGCTGAAAAAATCAGCGCCCTGAGCCGATGCGAGCAAGAGCCAGGTCCGCAGACGGCCACGTACCGAACGAGAGACACCTGACAAGAAAGACATAGCTGCAAACAACGGAGACCCTAAGTTCGACACAGGATCAGACCCCGAGTCACCTGAATCCGAGCCAGATTTATATCCTCTGCTTCCAGACTCTGACACTTCATCTCCCGAGTCGGTCTGCTCAGCTCATCAGCAACTATTCACTGGCCTTGGAGACACTCATCTGCAATAACTGACAAAAAAGCTTGAAGCCCTCGAGACTCGGATTGAGACATCTCCATCGGCGCCTCCACCTTATCCTCTGCAAAACCCCTTCCTTAAAGAAGGCAAACAGGGGGAGGGGGTGGGAGAGGTATGGGGGGCACAAATCCTGCGCACCCTAGGCACAGGTTAATCAAAGATGCGATTATTACAGGTGAATTTTCTTCAATGGGCCTCTCTGCATATCCTGTGTTTACTACACAGCAGGGGGTTGAAGAGTGGGAAGCTTTTGATCTCAAAATAGTTAAGGAGGCCTGACAAGCAGTGACCACATATGGGTTAAAATCCTCTTATACTCAAGCTGTATATGTTATGATACTTTTTTGCGATTGACAGGAGACTTTAATGACTCCCCTGCTATAATACATGGTCAGGCATTAGATTCAGGTTATATGACAAAAACTCTGGGTATTCTGGTCCAGTACAAGCATTTGGAAACTGGCATTTGGAAAGGTCCTGTGGAAGTGAAACTAACTGGTCAAGGTTATATGTGTGTAAATTACAGATTCCGGTCTGTGGTGGGTGCCAGCTCGATGGGTGAAACCCTGGAAAGAGTCAGCATCACCCCAGGACACCCGCCTTGTCAGTGATTGAATCAATTGAAATTTGAGCTCAGGACATCCCTTTTATGGATGTTTTCAGTCCTTCTTAAAGTGAAGGGAGCACCCTTTTTTACATAAAAAAAAAAAACAACAAAAAAAACCAACCCCCCCCCCCCCCAAAAAAAAAACAAAAAACAACCAACCAACCAACCAAACCCCCCCCCAACCTCCAGGGAAGCGAGACCAGTGTGGGATACAGAGGTACTGTGTGGTTTTCTGGTGGTGGGAAGGTCTCTCATATGTTCTTATCAGGGGTATTGGGCATACTGTGACAGACCGTGGACTTGGGAGCCCATATACAACTAATTTAATACAGTTTCTCTGTGATACTCATGTACTAGGAGTTGGTATATATTAGTATGTCCAGGTTTCTATCGACCTTTGGAGACCTTTAAAGATATTGCTGGCCACTTCTTCCATCATAGGCTGGCCACCTGTGTCAGAATGAGTGTGCATTTTGGTCAGTATAAAAGCTCAAGCCTCATACAATGTGGGGGAGGCAGAGCCTCTGCGGGGATGCCCGCTAAGGATGAGCCTGCCACCTCACACTGCAATGTGCTTCTCGGAACTGGTTTCCTGTTAGTCTCCACAGGGTCCTTGTGCCACGTTCTGTACGTGGGACTGTAGTGGGAGTAATGATTGTCTGGATTTTGTGCTTTAAATATTGTAGTTGTGTGGAGTGTGCTTGTGGGATCCCATTTGTGTGTGTGTGTTGAGGGCAGACGGTGTTCTGTGTATTTTTTGCTGTTGGGTTCATGTAAAAGTTTTTAACGGGTAGCAGTTTAACATTTCATGCAAGAAAGGGTTAATGTAAAGTGCGGCTGCCGGCAGGTATTTATGATTGCTGCTGAAGCAAGCAGGCAGCTGTAGCTGCTGCCGAGCAGGCAGGCTTTTATAGCTGCTGCCAAGCAGGCCGTCATTCGTAGCCGTGCAAAGCAGGGTGATCGACTTCTGGAAAAAAAAAAAAGCTGCCCTCCGATTCAGCTCCCGGTGCTCCACCGGCGGAATAGCCAGGATGGACGCCAGAGCCGAGGAGTGAAGAAAAAAAAACAGAAAACCAACAAAAAAACCCCAACAAAACAACCAAAAAAAACCCCAAACCAAAACCCAACCTCTCAATCTATTGAGGTATTGAGGCAGTTTGTAGAGACACCACAGACAAAGCCTAAAGAGCACCTGCAACACAGTGGGTGCATGGTAGGAGCCTTGCTTACTATGTTTAAGGTAACCTGGGGGTGAATCCAAGACTTGGAGGAATAGATAGATCGGTTGAAATAAGAACTGCTAACTGAAAAAGCGAGAGGGGTAGTGCAACCACAAGCTTTATGAGCCATCACCTAAGCAGCATCAGGGTGGCAGAAAAAAAGAAAGAAAAGAGGCAATGACGCAGCAAACTCCTCGACGGTTAACAATGTGCAGTTTAACCTGTCTACTTTTAAAGAACTGATAACCTGAGGGAGGGGCTATATTTGTGTCCCCCTGCCTACAGGTCCATGGCGACTGCCTGCAAAGTTTGTCAAGCCTTGCCATGATCTGGACAGACGAATGGAGGAACCTGATGCCTCAGCTACAGGAGCTGACCGTGATTACCCCAAGCAGAATGAGATAGAGGAAGAGAAAAATGAATGATTGCAAAACATCACTTGGGGGCAACTGAAAAGTAACATCCTGAATATGTGTGCTTGGAAAGTAGCTATTATTAGAGGTTGTGATTTTGTGTATAAAACTACCTGTATTTACTAGCCAGTTGCTAATAAGAAACTACACCTAGTATTATATAGATTTGTCACTTGTAAAAGAGATGTTAGAGTATGGAAATTTGCGGTAGCTGCTAGAAAATGCTAAGGCAAAAGCTGGAAAGATTCTAATACAATGGTAGTGTTATAAAGCAGGTAATGGAACAAATTAAGAGGGTGGGAGAATTCCACTGGTAAGAAATTTCTTTGGCTAATCCCTCGCTGCCATCAGCATCTTCAACATGCTGCTGCTGCACCCTGTAGTAGTTACTCTGCTAATGTAAATTTGTGTGTGCCTTGCTGTAGTAGCGACTTGTTACTGTCTGAAGCAGGTGAATTTCTGCATTGACAAAAAGGTGCAAGGACTGAGGCTGACCAATTGCCTGCTACCACAATCAAGGGCAAGACTGGGTTGGCCTCTGTGTTTGCCACCAAGTAAAACCTTTAGCTCTGCTGTTGGCTGCAACCCAGCAGGCGTGGAGCAGTGGGGACACATGCCATTCCAGACCTTGATGTGAAGGATGGCCTCCCCTGTTACCAGAGAGCCATACAGCAGAAAAAAGGGGCAGGCCCAGCAGCCTGTAGTTGGCATATGTTCGAGATATGATGTAGCCCAAATCCACTGCTCAAGTAGGTTCATCCAAAACATATATAAAACAAAAAGAGGGAGATGTGGAGACAGTGTTCTCATGGGAGAATGCATAATTGGTACATAAACTCTGAATAATCCTAAAAGATACAGCAAGGCCATGAGAGGCCCAAGGAAGCTTAAGCAAGCAATATAAGAAGAAGCTGGAATTCACTGAGTTAATGAAAACTGTGGACTGTTGGCAAGCTTTCGAGGTCAAGTTCTCACACCTGTGCTTAACCAATTATATGTTAGTCACTAAGGGTCTTCAAGACATGTATCCAATCATAATATGCCAAATCACTGTAAGTGCATGTAAGAAATAGTATATAAGGAGTTAAGGCTTTGTAATAAATTTGGCAATCGCTTGATCACATTGATCGTCTCTGCGTTGTCCGTGACTCCCACATCAACACCATCTGGACTAGTGGGAGAGGAATGGGTAAGTCTCAAGTTTGATTTATTTTCTTCCCACCCTCCCATAGGATTGCATTCCCCATCCTTGGGAAATCCTTAGAAGAGCAGATGAACAGAAAGCTAAAGCTAGCCATATAATGGGCTTAATTACTTGGACTTTTCGGCATTATATTGGACATTGTGAGCATAGATTACCTCAGTCTCTGCAGTAGTGCTGGAGACAACAGTCCTTTTGCTGCTACCAGGTTAGTTACAATAGTAATAGTTCTAACTAATAGTTAGAAATACAGCTCCATCCTCTCACAGATAAGATGAAAGAAGAAAGATCTGACATGGATTGGAGAATTCCCCCCTGGTTGTGGGAGAATAGGGAGCAAACACCTCCCACCTTAGGGGATCATCCTCCAAATATGACTGCAAACTGGAGGAAGCCCCTTTCATCATTATGGTCTGGACTTGGGTGGAAGGGTTGCTCAGGTTTCTTTCCCTCTGCCCAGGAGCACACCTGTGAATGGCATCATGCACAGAGGCTGGTGTGGCTCAGTGCCCTCCTCCCAGTGCCACCCTGGAGGGCAGGGGCCATTTCCCCTGGCTTTACAGAACAGGGCAAGAGGAAGCAGAGGCTGTGCCTCCTCCAGCACTGAGACTCTGTGGGAGATGTGCTCATGGAGAAACTTGTGGGGCAAATGGCTGTGGCACCTTCTCACACCCTGAAAGTGGCCCCCCACTCGCCTCCTGCAGCCAGTGAGACATTGAGGGGGGGTCAGGAGGAGAGAAACAGCTTTGACCCTGCCACAAAATTAGCATTTTCCATAAAAAGAGCTCTGGTGGGAAGGCGGCTTGTCCCTCTGCCTGGCCTTCCCTGCTCCTTTCCTGGTGCTCTGGATTGACATGGGAATCCCTTTTCCCTGGCTGCAACTGACAGGGGGCATTCTCCCTCAGCAGCTGCCTTGTTTTTACAGCAGCTGAATTACTGTATGGCAAATAAAGAGCATCTTGATAACACCTACACTAAAGTAAACTGGAGACCACCTCACCAGCACAGAAACAAAGCATGTGGGGAAGAGCCCTCCCCACATTGTGTAGGGCAGCTCAGTGGGGCACTGCATTGACAGTCACCTGTGCTTGTTTTGTCCTGCCACATGCCCGCATACTGAGGCTGCTTGTTTGCATCTGATCACAATTAGCACCATGCTAAATTCCTCATGCCCCACACTAATTCAGGAGGATGGGCAATGTCACAACCTGCTAAGAATTACAGCCAGCCGCTGCCGCAATGGGAGCATGCCTACCCTTTCATTAAGTTTTGTTTCGAAAGAGAGGGCTTGAGGATGCTCCTTTTCTGTGAGAAATACCCATGGAGGATACAGAGGCCCCAAGGATGCCTCTGTGTGTGTGAATGAGCAAGGCAAGGGATTGGTGCCACACTCACAGATCCATGATGGCTAACTGGCAAATTTAGAAAGATCTGCTATCTCCAAGAAGCTAAAAATCCAGAGCTACATCAGCTCCTTGATGTAGCTCTGGATTTTCATTGCAAAGCTGGTGCAAGATGCTGTGCAGGCACTGCAGGAACGGAGTGGGGAGCACATCCCCTCCTGCCCCATCCCTCAAACGAGTCACAGGGTTAAGAGATGGGACAAAGCACCCAGCTGAACACTGTACCTGCTATCTCACCCTGCTTCCTGGCTCCAGTTTGCTACAATTAAACCAAATATTCTCAGAGCAGGGCTATGCCCAGACTGCATTTGTCTCACCATTTAGAAAACCTGAGATGACAATGGAGAAAAAATAGTTGGTTCCATTAATAGCCTGTATCCAATGAATGCTGCTATTCAGCAGCCGCTCTGTACACAGGCAGCTCCCAGTGGAGCCTTTTTCTCCCCATGCAAAAGAGCAGCTCCTGGAGGCAGGGAGAGAGGTTCCTCCAGCAACCTGCTCAGCCTCCCACCCCCCTGCAGACTCAGCTACACTGGGTGAGGAAAACAGGGTCCTTTTCTGCCTTCTTGTTTTCAGTTGTCACTTGAACATCACTCCTTGTATGAGCTGGGGATGCCTAAATTCTGTCCATTAAGCCGGTGAAGTTCCTAAAATTTTTGTGTGGCGATTCCCATGTTCCTGGTGACAGTAGCATCTGACACAGACTCAAATTTGCTTCTGAAGGACACTTAGCTCTCCTAAGCCTGGCCTGTCTGTAGTATCCAATGGCACTGCAACCTGTATGTACAGGCTATTGTAAAACCTCAGTAATTCACAGTGATTACGTGGAGGATGTTGTGAATTACAGAATTTGTCAGGTTAGCAGAATGAAAGACAACTGCTCAACAGGATAGAATAATGCTTCACAAAATGCAATTTCACTTATTTTTTTTTTTAATTGTAGATTGATTCCTATTTATGCTAATTCATTACAAATTATGAGCTGTATTGTGTAATTGGCAAAATGACAATAATATTGCAGTAATCCTAGAGCAGTTTGTGTTTTGTTTTTTTTTTTACACTCCATTTCTTACTAGGCAGGCACACACATGGCTGGACCTGTGTCCTTGTGTAACTGACACACAGACATAGAAATGCCATCAATTTCAGTCCGCTGCCTTGCTCCAAGCAGCAAATGAAGTCATTTTATCGAGTGCTGAAATTGCTTTGTGGGGAACTGTGAAAAAGACGTGGATCCTGTGTGTAAAGGCTGAGGAGCACCAGGACACAGCCAGGTAGGAGCGTGCTGCTCTGCAGCTAGAGTCCTCCCACCAACTTGTGTCTCTGACTGGGGGGACTCCTCTGGGTTTCATCCTGCTCTGGTTTCTGACAGTACTTTGTGAGGGCTTGGAAAGAGAACAGACTGACGAAGGAAAAGAGACACCGTCAGCAGCTTAGGGAGAAAAGCCACCAGTACAGCACTGCAGCAGGCCATCTATTTATTAACTTTTAAATCCTGTTTTTTATCCCTAAGTATTCATAGCTAATGAGGACTGAGCTAGAGAGGGTGGGCTGGGCATGTATTCGACTTCCAGAACTGGGCATTTGATCTATAATTGTTTTTCAACGATTGCATCTTTTCCTGTGTTATTGCTTTACATGGCTAGGTTTTGTACAATATTAAAAATCAATAAAAATGCATGAAAAAATGTTTTCTCTCCCCCCCCCCCCCCCCCCCCCAAAAAAAAAAAAGTTAAATAATCTCGTTAGGATTCTGGCACCACTATTTTCCATAAGTTAGCTGACCTTTTCCTTCCCATGCACTGTCAGCTGTGGGATACCTGCACGAGCCTGTTCCAGAGTTCGAGGATTCCGGGTTGAGAGAAATACAACACAATAAAGAGTCACAACTAGTTTATTAATACAGGGAAAATATAGAGGTAACAAAAGATACAGTACAGGATATTTCTGATGTTTGGTTATCTTACCAACCCCAAAGACCATGTAATGATGATCCGGAAACCAGCTCCGAGAAACATCATTGCAGTGTGAGGTGGCAGGCTCAGCCTTAGTGGGTGCCCCGTGGAGGGAACGTTGACGTGGGTGGTATGAGGTTCTGCCCCTCCACATTGCATGAGGCTTGGGCTTTTATACTAGCAAAAATGCACACTCATTCTGATGTAGGGGGCCATCCTACATTGGAAGAAGCGGACAGCTGTATCTAGAAAGGTCTCCCAGGGTCGGGACTTTTCCAGGTAGGTGCCAAAGTGGGTCTTTTTGGGGAAGAGCCAAAGTGGGTCTTTTTGGGGAGGAGCCACCATGGACAAACAGTACTTTTCTATTTTTGTGTGTTTCACCACAGACCATTATCTAGTGTCCCTGACACAGAGCCCTGGCTGCGAGAGTCAGTGCTGTGGCTCAGCTGAGGATGGTCATCGGGCACTGCCATGAGAGCCCACATCCCCAGTCCCACAGATCCTAAAGCTGCCTGCTTCCAGCCACTGCTGGATAATGCATTCATGGTGATCTGACATCCTGCACAGTGGGTCAGTACTGAAGAAACCAAGCGCACTCACAAAGTGACACCAACATAGCTTCTTTTTTTGTTTCCTTACACATACAACAAGCTCAAGTAGAATAAAAGTAGAACCACCCCCCACCTCCACCCCTAACAACATATTTACTCTCAACTCCAGATTAGGATTGGGATATAGATGCTACATGAGGTAATGAGCCTGATGCGATGAGATGAGAACAGGGGAGCTACTTAGATTAAGGGGTTCACTGCAATGTAATTGAAAGGACCTACAGTCTCACCATGGCCATTAACAGCTAAAGGAAAAGGAGCCTGGTCTGCTGCAGCAGCAACACCAGCCAGAGATGACAGTGCCCAGAGACGGGTACAGCTGGAGAACAGACAGGAACCTCACAGTTACCCACAACACCCCAGCACTAGGTCACACTGATCCATGTGAGCCATTGCATAGCCTCATCACCTTTGGATACAGGGAGATAAAACAACTGATAAGTTCTGGTTTGATGAGGGACCACAACAACTGGAGACTGAAAGAAGTGTTTCATATTAAATGGAAACATCCCTAAAACAAAGCTAAAAAATATTTTTGGTTTGGGAAGAATATTTTGTTTGAAGCAGGCAAAATCTTTCATTTCAGAGTGTGTAAAAAAAAAACAACCCAAAAACAAACCCACCCCCCCCAAAAAAAAACACAAGAGAGACAACATTTCACTTTTCTAATTTTTCTAAAATAAATTCACTTTTTTTCAACCTTCTGTCAACTTAATGTAGCTTTGCAAACTATTTAAATTTTTTTTTCTGAAAAGAAACAATTTCCCTGTGTGTCCTGAGTCACTGCACAAGACTCTGAACCCACGGTTACACTGCAAGAGGTGACCTGCTTTCCCTGCACATTTTCTGAAGAATTATCCCTTTGTGTTAAACTGTGGTAATAGAAGTATAACTGGCTGTGAGCAATTTATAGAATCATAGAATTATAGAATGGTTTGGGTTGGAAAGGACCTTAAGATCATATAGTTCCAACCTCCTGCTATAGGCAGGGACACATTCCATTAGATCAGGTTGTTCAAGGCCCTATCCAGCCTAGCTTTGAACAGCGCCAGGGATGGACCATTCACTTCCTTGGGCACCCTGTTCCAGTGCCTCACCACTGTCACAGTAAAAAAATTCTTCCTTATATCCAAAATCAATATCCCCTGTTTCAGTTTGAACCCTGTCCTGGGTTCAGCTGTAACAATTATTTTTCTCCTTCCTAGTAGCTGGTGCAGTGCTGTGTTTGGGCTTTAGTCTGAGAACAATGCTGACAACACACCAATGTTTTAGTTGTTGCTAAGTAATGCGTATCCCAATCAAGAACTTTTCAGTCTCTCATGATGAGCCAGTGAGGAGGGGCACAAGAAGCCGGGAGGAAGCAGAGACGGGACACCTGACCCAAACTAGCCAAAGGGGTATTAATACCACAGAACATCATGCTCAGCATATAAAATGGGGGAAGTCACCCAGAAGGCCCAGATCGCTGCTCAGATCGGGTTGAGTATGGGTCAGCAGGTGGTGAGCAATTGTATTGTGCATCATTTGTGTTTATTGTTTTATTTCTTCTCTTTTCAGTTTAATATTTTCTCCCCTTGTTATTTCCCTTGTCATTATTATTATTGGTGGTAGTAGCAGTAGTTTCGTATTATACTTTAGTTACTAGAATGTTCTTATCTCAACCCATGGGATTTACATTCTTTCAGTTCTCCTCCCCATCCCTCCAGGAGTGGGAGGGAAGAAAGAAGGGGAGTGAGTGGCTTCATGGTTCTGATTTACCAGCTGGGCTTAAACCGCAACAAACCCATTAGCCTTTGTCCTGTCACTACAGTCCCTGATGAAAGGTCCCTCTCTAGCATCCTTGTAGGCCTCCTTGTTCACAGGGAGCTTTCAGCAGATGGGTGTTTGTTGCAGAATGGCTCTAAGAGCAAGGCCATGGATCGTTGGAGGCCTTGTGCGAGCAAAGCAAGGTGTAGGCCTCACAGGTAACCAGAAACCGGATGTGGGAGGAGAATGTGAAGGAAGCTGTGTAGAACTAACCAATACTGTGGTGACTAGGAGGCGTGGCTAAACACCACGCCTATATAAGCGAACTGTACCACAAATAAAGTAGAAGTTTGCTTATCACCCATATTGGGTTGGCGTGTCTTGCTTCTCCTCACCGCTTACAGGTGTTAGACCCTGGCAGGTTCACAAAGCCATGCACATTCTTCCGGATCCCTGTCTGGTATAAACACACACACATCTGTTGAAGTTATCATTTTGTCACATAAGGCTGCTGATAGATCTGGCCCCACAGTTTGGAATTCTTCAGGAATTAAAGCCTTACATAAACATGTCATTTAACTTTATTACAGTATAATAATGGCTTTAAAATAACTTTGTAATATGTTCTATGATATTTTTTTTAAAGTGCATGTTATTGTATTGTCACAGTTTCATTTACTCTGTAACAGTCCAGTCAAAGCAACAGATACAAAGGTAAACAGAACTGAGAAGGTAGAGTGCTTAGTGGCCCCTTTCCCAGGCTTATAACTTGCTTTTCCAGCCCACCAGCTGCTTTGTAGACAAGCCATACTAATTGTGGGACAATTTGTGTATTCTTAAACTAAAATATTTTTCAGTTAAAGCAATGCATACCGGGCTGGTGCCCCAGCCTGGCCATGGAACTCAGAAGCCAATCATAATTTTGTTATGGTTTCTGTTGTAAGTTTAGCTGTCTGGAAACAGCTCTTTCTTCTTCCTTTGTCATAAATCTGAGTTCTGCAAAGATTAATTTATTACACTTTCCCTTGCAAGGAAAACTGCTGAGAGGGAAGAGAAGAAGCACAGGCACCACTCTAAGATCTCAGCCAGCAGTGAAATTTCAGGAACCAGCAAGGAAGGTGGTTTCCTGACAACATGTGTCCTGATACCAGTCTTCCTAACATGCCCCAAGATGAGGGGGAGCTCCTGTGTGCATGCTTCTTTCAGGAGAAGAATGAAGAGAACAGATATAAGAAGACTCTTAAGTGTACAGAACAGGACAAAAGTCAGAAGACTTCAGCTGTCAAACCTTCAGTGGAATAAACACATAACTAAAGAAGTAGCCAAGGAGTTTATTTAACATTTAAAATTAATAGTAAAATTTAGTCTAAGTCAAGAGAGCTGGATGCAATTGGGTTTGGGTCCCCAATATAGCAACCAACTCAACACTTTACCTGCGAGCATCCACTCTTTGAGCGGCTCTTGAAGTCTGCAAACTTTCAAGATGGGGAGTACCTCAGGATTTTGGCTCCATGCTAGTTTGGACTCTAGAACTGGTCCTTGTCATGCTATGAACAATCTCACATGTCCTTGCTGGACCCTCTGGGTAGAGCTGTCAGCCCAGCAAGACCCGAGTGCATATCAGGCTACATAGACTCCTCATGTCTGCATGTGTCACACTGCTTCAGATGGCGGGTTCGGTACAGAAGGAGCTGTTGATGCTGGTGGCTGTGCTGTCACTGCACTGGAACACATGAGCTACCTTGCATTGCACATTACAATAGAGCAATAAGTGTGCTACTGAAACAGGGATGAAAAGGAGCTGTCATGCTCTGCACAGTATAATTACTATTTCCTTTTATAAGTGTGTTATTCTTTAATAAAACCTTAGAGAAAACATCCCAAGTCCTCCCCCTCCCCAGATACTCACTTGTCAATTTATATAAAACTAGTTTGCTAAGAAATACAAAAATATTAAAACAGAGATCTAAAAAGCACATTAGGCATTTCAGCTACCTGTAAATAAGTATCAAATTTGAAGATAGAAAAAAATATTAAATGCCGATCAAGAACGCATGAACTGACTGGTAATTTCTCTGGCATAGAAGTTTGGCAGGAGGAAAGCAAGCAGGTATGCTGGACAATCCCTGTGGATGGCACTTGGGGACAGCATTAAAAAACTATCAAAGCCTCCATTGCTACTTTAGCTCCTTCTCATTGCAAGGTCTCCGAGTTAGAGTCCTCTGCAAACTGCAATCCTCATTCCAATATCTTCCCCTGGCTTATGCTAGAAACATGGCACATGCTAGAAACACAGATTTTGTCAGGGAATGACTCAGAGTTGGGACAGAGAGTGGGGTGGCAGAGGGGAGTAGCACTCTGCAATAAAAAGACCTTAAACTCCTCCCAGAAGAAGCCTGCAGCACATGCTTCAGATAAGGTTACCTCACCTTCCCCTCAACTCCTTTCTAGAGCAGCGTTAAACACTACCTGCCTGTTCTCCCCTCCTTCCCTTTGAAGTAATTTTATTGGTTTCATTTTAATATTCTCCACTTCCTGTGGTTTTTCCACCCATGACTTGAGCTCCCTGCACAGCCACATGAGCTGGATGTGACCATCTATGCCCATATATCCCCAGCAGCAGCAGGGGTATTGCCATACAAAAGCAGGCACCAACAGCCAAGACTGTGTCTTCAGTATCTCAATGGCTCATGCCGTGTGTATCTATCTCCTGTAAATAACCCTTAGTTTTCCCATGGATTATTTCGACTTTCTAATGAAACTGAAGATATAAGGAGGAAATTCTTTCCTGTTAGGGTGGTGAGGCACTGGAATAGGTTGACCAGGGAGGTTGTGAATGCTCCATCCCTGGCAGTGTTCAAGACCAGGTTGGATGAGGCCTTGGGTGATATGGTTTAGTGCAAGGTGTCCCTGCCCATGGCAGGGGGGTTGGAACTTGATGATCTTAAGGTCCTTTCCAACCCTAACTATTCTATGATTCTATGATAAGTGTCAATACGGTGCCCAAGCGCCCAATCATGCAGTGGCTGCCTGACCCCTACCTTCTGCCTCTCCATCACAACTATTATCTTCAAGGGGAAAAACCCACCTTGTCTCTTGTGATACCTTTTTTTATGACCCAGGATTCTGTTAATAATGAATCCGTGTTACATAAAACAGAAACATTAATGTCCTCAAAGTACTGAATGAAGCTGATTCCTTCAGAAAGGAAGAAAGTAATAGATATAAGCAAGGGAAAGCCTTAATAAGAGTGCAAATCTTAAGGATGGGGAAAGGTCCACCAGATTGCTTTCTCCTTCCTTTTTGAAACAGGGTGTTTAAAGGGCCACGTGGCTCAAGAAGATCAGTCTTGGCAAGATGACTGCAAACACACCATCAAAGCTAGCAAATCAAACAGGATTTTAGGTGATGCTGCAAAGCACATGAAACCTCTTCCACTTGCCTGCTCCGGTCCCAGATGCTAATGGGGAATGGAAATGGAGGAGCAAGGCAGCCCAGAAACTTGGCACTCACCTTTCATATCCAGAATGAAAGTGCAGGCTTAGACCAACAGTTCTGGAGAAATAAGTTGCCTGGAATCAGTTTAGAGGCAGAAGTAGCCAACCCTTTGACCTATGCATATGGCTGAGACTATTTTTATTCCTCTACAGCTGGAGCAGACATTAAAATTAAAAGCAACACCCAGTGATTGTTAGCACCAGACAAATATTAAAATAGAACAATATCTCTGTGATAAACACATAAATGTATTGGCCTTCGCAAATCATAGGTGTGGTTATGTGGATATAACTGTGCCAGTTTACAATAACAGAAACAAAGCTCGCTAAAGACACAAGATTAGACAAGTTTAAAAGGGCCAGAACTCTTGAGCAAAACAGAGTCACATAACAAAAGAATTTGTAAAGGTAAAAGAAAGGGGGGGGGAGGGGGCTTGATATAAGAAAAGCTAGTGCCTGAAAAACATAGAGTTAAAGTACTTTTTAGTTTAACTTAGGTTGTAGAAAGAGAACAATGTTAATGTTGTAAGTCTCTGGAATGTAGTGGCCTCATTAAACATGAGTTAATTGTTTCACACTAGTCTTCTAAAGTATCTTTAGCTTTAAAGAACAATATGTGTTGCAAGTCAGTCGTGAGATAACAGGATTTAGTGGCTGTGGAGGCAGTGTTCTCACAGGAGAATGGATAATTGGTACATAAACTCTGAATAATCCTAAAAGATACAGCAAGGCCATGAAAGGCCCAAGGAAGTCTAAGCAAACAAGATAAGAAGCAGCTGGAATTCACCGAGTTAATGAGAACTGTGGACTGTTGGCAAGCTTCTCACACCTGTGCTTAACCAATTATATGTTAGTCACTAAGGGTCTTCAAGACATGTATCCAATCATAATATGCCAAATCACTGTAAGTGCATGTAAGAAATAGTATATAAGGAGTTAAGGCTTTGTAATAAATTTGGCAATCGCTTGATCGCATTGATCTCTGACTGAGTCCATATATTTTCTGCAGCAAGTGGCCCCACTAAACATGAATGAGTTATTTAACACCATCCTTCTACTTATCAGTTAGAGACTGAGACTCCCAAACATCTGCTAGGCTGGGATATTCCTTGTCTGCCCATCCTGCAATAAATTTTCAGGAAGGTCACACAGTTTTAAATCTTTGCTAGTTATCAGAAGAATTACAGATTTAGCTGGTTTCATCTAGTTGTGTGATTACGGGGGCATCCAACTGTGCCAAAGGTGAAAAGTACACTGTGAGGAAGACTGCTTACTTCATCTTGAAGACCCCTACTCACAAGAGGAAGATTGCTTACTTCATCCTCAAGACCCCTGCCCACAATCACTGAAGTGCAGAGCGCAGATGCCAAGAGGAGGTTACTTACGATAATAGGTTCCTGGAGCTAGTTATAATATTCCCCACCTATATGCGGGAATTATGAATATGTATATGGCTAATGTAATAGTGAAAGTATATAAACCTGTAACAAATACTAATCACTCCTGGCTCTGGCTACGGTCATGCCCCCAGCGCTGTTGCTTTTGCTTTACTGACTTTGTCCCTCAATAAAACCTTGCTATCCTGTTTAGAGGAGTGAGTTCGTATTTCACATCTCTAATCAGAGGTATGAAGATATTTAGTGGCAAAACTATTAATATCTGGAAAATTTCGGAAAAGCCATCTGCTATAGATATAACACTGTGATCAGAAAGAAACATTAGCAGAGCTCTCACAGATAAACAGTTGTTGCGGTTTAAGCCCAGCCGGCAACCAAAAGCCATTCAGCTGCTCTCTCACTCCCCCCCTTCCTTCCTCTGCTCCCAGAGGGATGGGGAGGAGAATCGAAAGAATGTAACTCCCACGGGTTGAGATAAGGACACCCAGTAACTAAGGTTTAACACAAAACCACAACTGCTACCATCAATAATAATAATGATATGGGAAATAACAAGGGAAGAGAATACAACTGCTCACCACCTGCCGACTGATACGCAGCCTGACCCGAGCAGCAATCTGGGCCATCTGGGTAACTCCCCCCAGTTTATATATAGGGCATGACATACTGTGGTATGGAATACCTCTGTGGCGAGTTTGGGCCAGTTGTCCTGTTTCTGCTTCCTCCCAGCTTCCCCTCCTCCCTGGCAGAGCATGAGACTCAGAAAGTCCTTGTAAGCGACGAGGAGAAGCAAGACACGCCAACCCAATATGGGTGATAAGCAAACTTCTACTTTATTTGTGGCGCATTTTGCGTATATAGGCGTGGTGTTTAGCCACGCCTCCTAGTCACCACAGTATTGGTTAGTTCCACACAGCTTCCTTCACATTCTCCTTCCACATCCGGTATCCGGTTACCTGTGAGGCCTACACCTTGCTTTGCTCGCACAAGGCCTCTAAGGATCCATGGCCTTGCTCTTAGAGCCATTCTGAAACAATTCCCCCCTTTTTCTTTTGTGCGAGCAAAACATTGTGGGTTATTCTGTTCACTTGTTTCACCACACAACTATAAGCAAGTCTAAAAACTACAATGATTGAAATAACAATGATACATAAGCGCAGTCCTTCAAATAGCAGTGTTTTAAGCCAACCTGTAATGCCCCATGAGGACAACCATTTAGTTATCCCTAGGTCATTGCTCACTTGCAATTGCTGGGTAAGCTGAGCCAGGGTTTTCAGCTGTGCGTGTATCGAATTAGAATGACCAGAAAGATTCATACAACACATTCCATCAAACTCTTCACATCCCTGTCCCTGTTCCAACAACAAAAGGTTCTGCAGTGTTGCATGTCTTACAGAGTCAACATTAAACAACAAATCAGAAATTGCCTTCAATGTAGTATTTGTCTGCTTATCAACTCAGTAACTCAGTCTGCTTAGTTGAGCCAAGGCCCCGTCCGAAGCACTTACAGTGATTTGGCATATTATGATTGGATACATGCCTTGAAGACCCTTAGTGAGTAGCATATAATTGGTTAAACACAGGTGTGAGAACTCAACCTTGAAAGCTTGCCAACAGTCCACAGTTCTCATTAACTTGGTGAATTCCAGCCTCTTATCTTGCTTGCTTAAGCTTCTTCAGGCCTCTCAGGGCCTTGCTGTATCTTTCAGGATTATTCAAAGTTTATGTACCAATTATGCATTCTCCCGTGACAACACTGTCTCCACATCTCCCCCCTTTTGTTTTATCCAGTAACAAGTTGCTACTACAGCAAGGCACACACACATTTACATTAGCAAACTATTACAGGGTGCAGCAGCAGCATGTTGAAGATGCTGATAGTAGTGAGGGACTAGCCAAAGAAATTTCTTACCAGTGGAATTCTCCCCCGCTCTTAATTTGTTCCATCACCAGCTTTATAACACTACCATTGTATTAAAATCTTTCTAGCTTTTGCCTTAGCATTTTTCTAACAGCTACTGCAAATTTGCATACTCTAACATCTCTTTTACAAGTGACAAATCCATACAATACAAGGTGTAGTTTCTTATTAGCAACTAGCTAGTAAATATAGGTGGTTTTATACGCAAAATCACAACCTCTAATAATAGCTACTTTACAAGCACACATATTCAGGACGAATTAGAGGCCTTGTGCGAGCAAAGCAAGGTGTAGGCCTCACAGGTAACAGGATACCGGATGTGGGAGGAGAATGTGAAGGAAGCTGTGTGGAACTAACCAATACTGTGGTGACTAGGAGGCGTGGCTAAACACCACGCCTATATAAGCGAACTGCGCCACAAATAAAGTAGAAGTTTGCTTATCATCCATATTGGGTTGGCGTGTCTTGCTTCTGCTCGCGATTTACAAATGGCGCCTGAACAGGGACATGGACAGACTACAGGGCCCCGGTTAGCGGGGACCCGGACTACAGGGCACCGGTTGACGGGGACCCGGAATACAGGGCCCTGGCTGACAGGGACCCGGAATACATGGCCCTGAGTATCGGGGACCTGGAATACAGGGCCCTGAGTATCAGGGACCCGGAACAACAAGTGAGCAGCGCCGGCGGCAGCGTCCGGGGAGCGCGGCCAATGCTGCTGCGGTGGCATGATGGACCCAGGTGCTTGGACTGACCGAAAGGTGTCCGCCGCTGGGGCAAACCAGATACTTCTGCATCGGGAGGACGATCCAGAGACCAAGGTTAGAGGACGATCCAGAAGAGGATAATCTCGAAAAAGCCAGCCATGAAAATGGACCGAGAGGTAGCCCCGGATTTATTACAGTGCTTTTCATAAAAGCGGGGAATTGAGCCTGAGACTCTAAAGCAGCTAGCAGGTCTAGTGTCTGTAGGGAACGCTAAGGGATTTTTGTAGATCCTAATACAGTTTCTGAGGAGAGTGAGTGGCGAAAGTTTGGTGATGAACTGTTTGACTCAGTGCTTAATGATTATAAAAAGGCAAAGAAACTCGGTAAACCACTGTCCTGGGTTCAGCAGTAGCAGTCATGTTTTTCCTTTGTTTTAACTGGTGCAGTGCTGTGTTTTGACTTCTAGCTTGAGAACAGTGTTGGTGAAGCTGATGTTTTCGGTTGTTGCTAAGTGATGTTTACCCTGACCAAGGACTCTCTGAAGCTCATGCTCTGCCAGGGAGGAGGGGAAGCTGTGAGGAAGCAGAGACGGGGCGCCTGACCCGGGCTAGCCGGGGAGGTATTCCATACCACAGCACGTCATGCCCGGGGTGGGGGGGTAACTGGGAGTTACCCGGAAGGACAGGGGCTTCCGGGTGGAACTCGCTTCCTTGGCCGGTGGTATCGTATTCTCTTCCCTTGTTATTTTCCCTTATCATTGTTTTAGCTGATAGTAGCGGTGGTGATTTGTTGCTGGACTGTTCTTGTCTCAACCCGTAGGAGTTGCACTCTCTCGATCCTCCTCCCCGTTCCTCCGCGAGCGGGGAAGGAGAGAGCCCCGGTGCAGGGGGGGGGAGACGGACACGGACCTCGATTGTTGTTAGCTCGGCACCACTCACTGGGAGCGAGTGAACAAGTTACCTGACTGGGTTTAAACCACGACACCCACGTGAGAGAAGTAATAAACTGTACAAAAAGATACAAGGCAGAAAAGAAAACTGCCGCTGTAGCAATGGAGAAACTAGGAACAGACGTCCCCGGTCGGTTGAAGCCGGGGGAAGATTGCAATTCGTTTCCCCCAACTCACGGGGCGCTCCCTGTGCTTGGAGCACAGGGTTCCCCCCCCCCCCTTCCTTTTCTCCCCCTCCTTCATCAGAAGGTGCAGCGGAGGAGGTGTAACCCCCTGCTCCCCTGCCACCCCAGTTCCAAAAGTAGGGACTTTGAAAAGGACAGAGAAAGTATATTAGAAGGGATACGCATGATGAATGTCGAGGAAGCTGAAAGGAAGAGGGTGGTGCCTCGGCGCCGGATCGATTGGGGCCCCATTTTGAAGCACGCAGTAGAAAATAGAGATTATGCACTAGCAGGAGATTTAAAGGAACTGCGAGCCTTTCCAACCCATTATGCCCTAGAGTGGAAATTTTTAACTCAGTTACGGAGGAGCCAGGTCTGCAGATGGCCACATACCAAACGAGAGACATCTGACAAGAAAGACATAGCTGTGAGCAACAGAGACCCTGAGTTCGGCCCAGGATCAGCCCCCGAATCCCCTGAATCCGAGCCAGATTTATATCCTCTGCTTCCAGACTCTGACTCTTCGTCTCCCGGGTCCGTCTGCTCAGACTCACTGGCCCTGGAGACGCTCAGCTGCAACGATGGTTAACCAAAGATGCGATCATTACTTATGAATTTTCTGCAATGGGCATCTCTGCATATCCTGTGTTTACTACACAGCAGGGGGCAAAAGAGTGGGAAGCTCTTGATCTCAAAATAGTTAAGGAGGCCTGACAAGCAGTGACCACGTATGGGTTAAAATCCTCTTATACTCAAGCTGTATATGTTATGAGTTTTTCTTGCAATTGACAAGGGGAGCCCATACAGTTTCTCTGAGATACTCATGTACTAGAAGTTGGTAAATATAAGCATGTCCAGGTTTCTATCAACCTTTGGAGACATTTGTAGATACTGCCGGCCACTTCTTCCAGCACAGGCTGGCCACCTGTGTCGGAATGAGGGTGCATTTTGGTCAGTATAAAAGCCCAAGCCTCATACGATGTGGGGGAGGCAGAGCCTCTGCGGGGACGCCCACTAAGGTTGAGCCTGCCACCTCGCACTGCAATGATGCTTCTCGGAGCTGGTTTCCTGTTAGTCTCCACAGGGTCCTTGTGCCACGTTCTGTACGTGGAACTGTAATGGGAGTAATGACTGTCTGGATTTTGTGCTTCAAATATTGTAGTTGTGTGGCGTGTGCTTGTGGGATCCCATACGTGTGTGTGTGTGTGTGCGCGCTGAGGGCAGATGGTTTTCGATGTATTTTTCTTGTTGTTGGGTTCATGTAAAAGCTTTAAACGGGGAGCAGTTTAACATTTCGGGCATGAAAGGGTTAATGTAAAAGTGTGGCTGCCGGCAGGTATTTATGCTTGCTGCTGAAGCAGGCCGGCCACTATAGATGCTGCCCAGCAGGACGGCTTTTGCTGGGATTAAAAAAAAAAAAAAAAAAAAAAGGGGGGGGGGGGGCAGAGATTAATGATGCTGCATTTAACCTGTTTAACCTGTCTACTTCTCAAGAACTGATAACCTGGGGGAGGGGGTATAATTGTGTCCCCCTGCCTACAGGTCCATGGCGACTGCCTGCAAAGTTTGTCAAGCCTTGCCATGAGCTGGACAGACGAATGGAAAAACCTGATGCCTCAGCTACAGGAGCTGACCGTGAATACCCCAAGCAGAATGAGATAGAGGAAGAGAAAAACGAATGATTGCAAAACATCACTTGGGGGCAACTGAAAAGTAACATCCTGAATATGTGTGCTTGTAAAGTAGCTATTATTAGAGGATGTGATTTTGTATGTGAAACCACCTGTATTTACTAGCTAGTTGCTAATAAGAAACTACACCTTGTATTGTATAGATTTGTCACTTGTAAAAGAGATGTTAGAGTATGGAAATTTGCAGTAGCTGCTAGAAAATGCTAAGGCAAAAGCTAGAAAGATTGTAATACAATGGTAGTGTTATAAAGCAGGTGATGGAACAAATTTAGAGGGTGGGAAAATTCCACTGGTAAGAAATTTCTTTGGCTAGTCCCTTGCTGCCATCAGCATCTTCAACATGCTGCTGCTGCACCCTGTAATAGTTACTCTGCTAATGTAAATTTGTGTGTGCCTTGCTGTAGTAGCGACTTGTTACTGGATATAAAACAAAAGGGGGGAGATGTGGAGACAGTGTTGTCATGGGAGAATGGATAATTGTTACATAAACTCTGAATAATCCTGAAAGATACAGCAAGGCCCTGAGAGGCCTGAAGAAGCTTAAGCAAGCAAGATAAGAGGCTGGAATTCACCAAGTTAATGAGAACTGTGGACTGTTGGCAAGCTTTCAAGGTTGAGTTCTCACATCTGTGTTTAACCAATTATATGTTAGTCACTAAGGGTCTTCAAGACATGTATCCAATCATAATTTGCCAAATCACTGTAAGTGCTTCAGCTGGGGCCTTGGCTCAACTAAGCAGACTGAGTTGCTTGCTAAGCAGACAAATACTACATTGAAGGCAATTTCTGATTTGTTATTTAATGTTGACTCTGTAAGACATGCAACACTGCAGAACCTTTTGTTGTTGGAACAGGGACATGGATGTGAAGAGTTTGATGGAATGTGTTGTATGAATCTTTCTGGTCATTTTAATTCGATACACGCACAGCTGAAAACCCTGGCTCAGCTTACCCAGCAATTGCAAGTGAGCAATGACCTAGGGATAACTAAATGGTTGTCCTCATGGGGCATTACAGGTTGGCTTAAAACACTGCTATTTGAAGGACTGCGCTTATGTATCATTGCTATTTAATCACTGTAGTTGTTAGACTTGCTTATAGTTGTGTGGTGAAAACAAGTGAACAGAATGACCCACAATGTTTTGCTCGCACAAAAGAAAAAGGGGGGAATTGTCGCAGAATGGCTCTAAGAGCAAGGCCATGGATCCTTAGAGGCCTTGTGCGAGCAAAGCAAGGTGTAGGCCTCACAGGTAACCAGATACCGGATGTGGGAGGAGAATGTGAAGGAAGCTGTGTAGAACTAACCAATACTGTGGTGACTAGGAGGCGTGGCTAAACACCACGTGGATATAAGCCAACTGCGCTGCAAATAAAGTAGAAGTTTGCTTATCACCCATCTTGGGTTGGCGTGTCTTGCTTATCCTCGCCGCTAACACTGGAGCACCTCCCGTATGAAGACAGGCTGAGAAAGCTGGGACTGTTCAGCCTGGAAAAGAGAAGGCTGCGTGGAGACCTCATAGCCTATAGGGATGCTGGGGAGCAACTCTTCATTAGGGACTGTAGTGACAGGAGAAGGGGTAATGGGTTAAAACTGAAACAGGGGACATTTAGTTTGGATATAAGGAGGAAATTCTTTCCTGTTAGGGTGGTGAAGCACTGGAATAGGTTGCTCAGGGAGGTTGTGAATGCTCCATCCCTGGCAGTGTTCAAGGCCAAGCTGGACAAGGCCTTGGGTGATATGGTTTAGTGTGAGGTGTCCCTGCTAATGCAGGGGGGTTGGAACTTGATGATATTAAGGTCCTTTCCAACCCTAACTATTCTATGATTCTATGATTATGCAAACTGTAGCTGGACAATGCAACTCCAGATTTAGGGACCCCAAACTGGCTATTGGAATGCTCCAGAAGGGAAAGGGTGGTATTATTTATGCAATAATACTGCTAGAAAGGCCCTTTCCCCAGGATGGACTTGAACATGTACATTGGGTGTTGTACTCTGAGATGCTATACAAGCATTATAGATTGAGGTACCCAGCCTATCCCAGGTAATATTGCAGAACCATATGGCACTTGGCACATAGACAGACCAGAGCAATCAGAGTGGAAGAATATCCACAGATCTAGCAGAAATCTGGAAGCAGACAAAGATCTTCCACCAGGCTGTTAGAGACACTTCCCAGGGATTTTAAGAATTATGGCATGGGCTTACTTCTTGGCTACCAAATTGGATATGGTTAAAAACACTTGTTTGTGATGATTACACTAATAATTTGTGTCTGTATCCTTGCATGTATCATGACTCTATTTTGTAGCTGGTGGTCATGATGGTGTATTAGAATAAAATATAGGTAAAGGGTATTGAATTAGACTTACAGGATATATGTTGTCCTGGGTTATACATATATGTATAGATGTCTATTCTAAATATATGAATATTCTATAAGTCTAAAAGGGGGGAAATGTAGACTCAAATTGTAGGTTTAAACTAACAGTAGTGTGTGTGACTTTAAAATATCATAGAATCATAGAATAGTTATAGTTGGAAAGTACCTTAAGATCATCTAGTTCCAAGCCCCCTGCCATGGGCAGGGACACCTCACACTAAACCATGGCACTGAACTCTGCTAGGGATGGAGCATTCACAACTTCCCTGGGCAACCCAGACAATTCAAGTGTCTCACCACCCTTACAGTAAAGAACTTCTTCCTTATATCCAATCTAAACTTCCCCTGTTTAAGTTTTAACCCGTTACCCCTTGTCCTATCACTACAGTCCCAAATGAAGAGTCGAATACAGCAAACTGTTCTAACTTGCTAACACATAGAGAGAAAGGAATGTTTGTCTGACTGGGGAAGGAGCATAATGAGACTGATAACAACTAGGGAGACAGTAAATAAGACCAAGGATGCCAGCCTTCAAGATAGCAGAGTGGCAACCAACATAGAGCAAGACTGGAACAGAACAAAACCAAGGACATACCAACTGCTAACTCAGCACTAGGACCTTGCGAGCATGCGCACCACTGAGGTTATTCAGTAAACACAGTGAGGAAGACTGTCAGTGACCACCAGAGACCCCCAATAAGCAAGAAAGTGCATGCATAATTAGAATGTAAATATTATAATTACTTCCTGAAAAATCTTTAAATATGCATGAGTATGATAAATATATATCCGCTGTCGGCAAGTGACTGTGCTCACCATTGTGAAACTATGCATGTGTGTGCCCAGTGCTGCAATAAAGAATGCCTGCTTTCTAAAACTCCAAATTGAGTCTTAGAGAGTTTCTCCAACTGACTTTTATGGTAACACTCTGAGAATGCCTAATCTAAAAAGCCAAAGATGAAAAGACAGAAAGCAACATAGAATACAAAGGAATTTGTGCAGCAACATGTCCCAGATTGTTATTTTAATTAAAAATATGCTAAATCCTTTTTGCCTCTTTAAGCCCTCTCATTCAGCCTCTAAGCTTCAATTCCAGGGTCTGCATAACCTTCCCTGATCATACAATGCTTCCTCCCCATAACGGAGCTCTTTGGAGCCAAGGTCAGTATGGGAATGGGGTACATGGTGGAGTGTGACAGTGGGTAGGACAACTGTCGTGGTTTAAACCCAGTCAGGCAACTCGTTCACTCACTACCCCCCTTTCTTTCCCTCCCCCTACTCCCGGAGGGACAGAGAGGAGAATCAAAAGAATACAACTCCCACAGGTTGAGATAAGGACAGTTTAGTAACTAAGGTATAACACAAATCACTACTGCTACCACCAATAATAACAATGATAAAGGAAATAACAAGGGAAGAGAATACAACATCTCACCACCAGCCGACCGATAACTCGCTCTCCCAGCCCGACCAAGCCCCGACTCATACCTCCTCCAACCCTGCTGTCTTAGCCCTTCCGGCTCACTCCCAGTTACATCCTGGGCATGACGTGCTGTGGTATGGAATACCTCTTTGGTCAGTTTGGGTCAGGTGTCCTGTTGCTGCTTCCTCCTGGCTTCCCCTCCTCCCGGGCAGAGCATGAGGCTCACAAAGTCCTTGGCCAAACCACAACATAAGGCCAAAAGTCAAAACACAGCACTGCACCAGCTACCAAGAAGAAAAATGACTGCTACTGCTGAACCCAGGACAACAACGTACCCTGAAGACTGGAAATCCAAAAGATCCAGCCCAAATGGGTTTCCAGAGCACCATGAATGTTCCACTAACAGGGGCCCTTGAATTCAGAGGCTTCTCATGACATACAGGGGATAAATCAAAGAAAAAGGCCACAGTGTTGGATTCCCTTTCACCTGCATATGTGTATAAAAATGCATCTGCTGCATTAAACACAGTCAAAACTAAACTCAGTTGAACCCTGGCATGTCCTCAGACGGACCGTGGCACATGCAAGTGCCATGGAGGAAGCAACCACCGGATGGCTGGAAACATGTGCTGTGCCCCATGCCACTGCCCAGAACACTGTCCTGGGCCTTGAGAAATAAATCTTGTGGTGACACAGCACCCAAGAGAGAAATGAGTCTGACAACAGGACTCATTTCCAGAATAGCCTTTGTTGTGATTTAAGCCCAGCCACACAGCTCGCTCTCTCACTCCACCCCCTTAGCTCCCTCCTGCTCCCGGAAGGATGGGGAAGAGAATCGAAAGAATGTAAGTCCCATGGGTTGAGATAAGAACAGTCCAGTAACTAAGGTATAACATAAACCACTACTGCTACCACCAATAATAATAATTATAAGGGAAATAACAAGGGAAGAGAAGACAATCGCTCACCACCAGCCAGCCGATACCCAGCCTGACCCGGGAGTGACCTAGCCCTTCCGGGCAACTTCCCCCAGTTTATATACTGGGCATGATGTGCTGTGCTATGGAATACCTCTTTGGTTAGTTGCCAACGGCAAGGAGAAGCAAGACACGCCAACCCAATATGGGTGATAAGAAAGCTTCTACATTATTCGTGTCGCACATCGCTTATATCCTCGTGGTGTTAGCTACGCCTACTAGTCACAACAGTATCGGTTAGTTCTACACGGCTTCCTTTACATTCTCCTCCCACATCCAGTTTCCGGTTACATGTGAGGCCTACACCTTGCTTTGCTCGCACAAGGCCTCTAAGGATCCATGGCCTTGCTCTTGGAGCCATTCTGCAACAATTCCCCCTTTTTTCTTTTGTGCGAGCAAAACATTGTGAGTCATTCTGTTCACTTGTTTCAGTAAACAACTATAAGCAAGTCTAACAACTACAATGATTAAAATTATTCAGAGTTTATATACCAATTATCCATTCTCCCGTGAGAACACTGTCTCCACATCTCCCCCCTTTTGTTTTATCAAGTAACAAGTCGCTACTACAGCAAGGCACACACAAATTTACATTAGCAAAGAAATTTCTTACCAGTGGAATTCTCCCACCCTCTTAATTTGTTCCATCACCTGCTTTATAGCACTACCATTGTATTAAAATCTTTCTAGCTTTTGCCTTAGCATTTTCTAGCAGCTACTGCAAATTTCCATACTCTAACATCTCTTTTACAAGTGACAAATCTATACAATACAAGGTGTAGTTTCTTATTAGCAACTGGCTAGTAAATACAGGTGGTTTCACATACAAAATCACATCCTCTAATAATAGCTACTTTACAAGCACACATATTCAGGATGTTACTTTTCAGTTGCCCCCAAGTGATGTTTTGCAATCATTCGTTTTTCTCTTCCTCTATCTCATTCTGCTTGGGGTATTCACGGTCAGCTCCTGTAGCTGAGGCATCAGGTTTTTCCATTCGTCTGTCCAGCTCATGGCAAGGCTTGACAAACTTTGCAGGCAGTCGCCATGGACCTGTAGGCAGGAGGACAGAAATATACCCCCTCCCCCAGGTTATCAGTTCTTGAGAAGTAGACAGGTTAAACTGCACATTTGCAGCATCATTGCTCTTCTCCCCCCCCTTTTTTTTTTATCCCTGCAAACACTGGCCTGCTGGGCAGCAGCTACAGCCGCCTGCCTGCTTCAGCAGCAAGCATAAATACCTGCCAGCAGCCGCACTTTTACATTAACCCTTTCATGCCCGAAATGTTAAACAGCTACCCATTAAAAGCTTTTACATGAACCCAACAGTAAAAAATACACAGAACACCATCTGCCCTCAGCGCGCACACACACACTCACAATAGACAGCGCAGCTAATCCACTCCAACTACAGCAGCTACTCCAATATTGGTTGCCCCTGTACACAAGGGGAAAAGCAAAAAAGTGGCAAGAAAGATGAAGAAAGATGAAGAAACAATGTACTCACCACCCGGGACAGCATCTGACCAGGAGTAGCTCCTGTACTTGCTGCTGGGGCTGGTGTAGCTGCTGTTCTTGCAGTTGGAGTAGCTGCGGTGCCTGTTGCTTTGCCATCAGATCCAGGGACATTTTTTCTCTTTTGAAGGTGCTGGAAAGTGTTGAACAGGGCTCTGTAAGCATAGGCCAAGCCCCAGCACTTCGCCACGATTTGTCCCTCTCTGGTATGACCAGGATGACAACACACCTCATTTAAGTGTTTTACTAATTTTTTTTGATTTTGCACTTGTTCAGTGGTAAAATTCCAAAGCACTGGAGGGCCCCGCTGGCCCAGATACTTGCCCATACTGTCCCACACATCCTGCCACTCATGACTGTCCAGCCTTGTGGAAAATCTCCTGATCCTCCTATATCAGCGCCTAAGCCTAGAGAAGGCCCAAACCCAAATGTGCTTAACTCTTGAGACCAGATGAAATGGTCGTGGGTAAAACATACTCTGTATGCGTGCCAACATGGTGATCCCCATCACAATCAGAAAGCAGGTCTCAAGGGTACCTAAAGGCCATTCAAAACCTTCAGGACTCTCAAATGATTCTATAAATGGTCTGGTGGAGACGACTGGGAGCATAAGAGAATGTGTCCTTCATGGGTTGACCACCCAAGGAGGAGAAAAAAGATGTCGAATTGTTAAACACTTCTATTATATTCTTCCCAAAGTATATAGGTGGTGACCACTCTGGGAACGCAAGCCAGACCAGTTTCATGCTCACTGATTCTATTGTATTACAAGTCATTACTGTAAAGTACAAAGAAACAAGAACCTTAGCCCAGGCCCCCAGCCGATAAATACTAACACAGCAAATACCGGCTGTAAGTAAGGAAGGAGATGCTGAAACTGTGAGACCAAGAGCAACAACTTTGAGAGCCAATAAATCAGCATTGTGAGGAGTGACTATTAACCCAAAACAGTGAATGCTTTTCACAAAGACAATTAGACACACTCTGGTCAGATCTGTTCTTATCTCAACCCTTTGTGCCCCACTTGGGCTCCACAAAGAACTGTCATGGTTTAAGCCCAGCCATGCAGCTCACTCTCTCACTCCCCCCCCTCCTTGTTCCCCTCCGCTCCTAGAGGGATGGGGAGGAGAATCGAAAGAATGTAACTTCCATGGGTTGAGATAAGAACAGTCTAGTAACTAAGGTATAACACAAAACACTACTGCTACCACCAATAATAATAATGATAAGGGAAATAACAAGGGAAGAGAATACAACTGCTCACCAACAGCTGACTGATACCTAGCCCGACCCCAGCAGTGATCTAGCCCTTCCAGGTAACTTCCCCCATTTTATATAGTGGGAATGACATGATGTGGTATGGAATACCTCTTTGGTTAGTTTGGGTCAGGTGTCCTGTCTCTGCTTCCTCCCGGCTTCCCCTCCTCCCTGGCAGAGCGTGAGACTCAGGAAAAAAAAAAAAAAAAAAGTAGCCTCTGTTCTTGATAACCTCCAGCTGGCCTGGAAGATAAGCAGGCAGTGGAAACACACACTTGAGCATCCTCCCCTTCTGCATCAGCAGGGGCAGGGGCTAGCCTCAGCGCATCAGCTGGGGAGGTCCTGTGAGGCATCCGGCAGGGGACCACTGGGTCCATGCCATCATGTTGAGCATTGCATGGACATTGGCATTTTCCAGACCTCCATTGCAACTGAGTGACATATTTCAGCACTGGAGCTTGAAAGGTATCAACCCCAACAGCAACGAATGCCAGGAAAGGAAGGTGGCATGGATGAGATGCAAAGGCAAGGAACTGAATCCTTTAACTGCAAACAGGTTCATCACAGTGTGAAAGGAGAGGGAGAAGACATGGAAAACTGCTCATCTTGTACCATCTCCAAAGGAAGCACCACAAACCTCTAATAACAAGAGATATGGGATCCTGTGTCACTGCTAACAAGTGTCTGTCTTAAGAAATCAAAATCCTCTTTGACCTGGGACCTCTGCAAGAGCATCTATTTTTGACAGGTTGTCGTGGTTTAAACCATCACTCTTATCTCGGTGCACTCTTATCTTAGTGCATGGACCAGTCCCTATAAAGCTGCTGCGTTCATCTGGTCCATGTCAGGCTCCATCTCTTGTAACAGTCTTCCAGAGCAGGAGAGACTGTGTGCAGTGTTCACACTCGTGAATAACCTGGGCAATAGTGTCCATTGTTAAGTCCACCCCTCGATCATGAGTCCATCTCTGTGTTGCATCTCTGCTCTGATGGCCTGAAGTGCCATGGGCCCACCAGGCTTAAAATAATTCACTGTCCCCTTAAGCAGTATCTGCAGCTTGTTGCTGGGGACTCCATACAGCTGCCTTCCATCTCCGACGCTTCCAAAGCACTGGAGGGGCCCAGTGGACTAGATACTTGCCCATACTGTCCCACACACCCTGCCACTCATGACTGTCCAGCCTTGGGGAAAACCTCTTGGTCTCCCTGAATTGTCGTCTAATCCCAGACAAGACCCAAACCTGACTCTGCTTAACTGTTGAGATCAGACAAAATGGTGGTGGGTAGAACACAGTGTGTGTGTGTGCCAACATGCTGATCCCCATCACAATCAGCAGGCAGGTCCCAGGGATACCCAAAGGCCATTCAAAACCTTCAGAACTCTCAAACGATGCTGCTGTGCTTGTCACTGGGGCTGGTGTAGCTGCTGTGCTTGCCGGCTCTCCCACCACCAGCTTCTCTTTTCCTGAGTCCAGCTCTTCCTCCTCTGCCTTGCTGGGAAGTGCTGCGTGGTCTCCTGCATCCTCCTGGGGCTCGGCAGGCGGCTGCCGGGGAATGCTCTCGGCCGTCGCGGGGCTGGGCTCCTCCGCGGGGCTCGGCTCCTCCGCGGGGCTCGGCTCCTCCGCCGCCTTATCCCTCTGCTCGGCAGCCGCTTCCTTCTGCTCCTCGACCGCCCCGGCCTCCTCCACCGGCAGCCGTCCCCTCGCGGCCTCCGGCCCCTCTCCCGCCGCCGCTTGGTGCCCGGGGCCGCTCTCCCGGGCCGCTTCAGCAGCCGCCGGCTCCCGGGGCCGCTCCCCCTCGGCTCCCCGCAGCCTCACGAAGATGGAGAGTAGGGTGAGGGCCAGGACGGTGAAGAGCAGCCGGACGGCCAGGTACAAGTCCCCGGCCACGTCCGTCCCGCCCTGCTGCTGGAGCCCACCCGTATTACAAGCCATTGCCATAAAGCACAGTGAGACGAGAACCTTAGCCCAGGCCCCACACTTGATAAACACTATCACAGCAAATACCGGCTCTACGTAAGTTACAACGGTCTGAAGCTGTGAGATCAAGAAGAACAACTCTGATACCCAATAAATCAGCATTGTGACGAATTACTATTAATCCAGTCAAATCTGTCGTTATTTCAACCCTTCGTGCCCCACGTTGGGCGCCAAAAAGAACTGTCGTGGTTTAAACCCAGTCAGGTAACTTGTTCGCTCACTTCCCCCCCCTTTCTTGCCCTCCCCCTGCTCTCGGAGGGACGGAGAGGAGAATCGAAAAGAATGCAACTCCCACGGGTTGAGATAAGAACAGTTTAGTAACTAAGGTATAACACAAATCACTACTGCTACCACCAATGATAATAATGATAAAGGAAATAACAAGGGAATACAACACCTCACCACCAGCCGACCGATAACTCGCCCCCCCCAGCCCCACCAAGCTCCGACTGATACCTCCTCCAACCCTGCAGTCTCCCAGACCTTCCGGCTAACTCCCAGTTACATCCTGGGCATGACGTGCTGTGGTATGGAATACCTCTTTGGTCAGTTTGGGTCAGGTGTCCTGTCTCTGCTTCCTCCCAGCTTCCCCTCCTCCCTGGCAGAGCATGAGGCTCACAAAGTCCTTGGCCAAACCAAAACATCTCTATCAGCTCTATTCCCGAGCCGAAAGTCAAAACACTGCACTGCACCAGCTACCAAGGAGGAGAAACATGACTGCTACTGCTGAACCCAGGACACAGGTAGAGGCAGGGTTAAGACAAACATTGAATAGCAAAGTCATTTTTAGGTTAATTAAAATCATACAATTTTCTGTGGTTTTATGAGTTGATGACTTGTGGCTCCCTACTGCTCTCACCTGTACTGTTTTGGTGGTTGTGTTAGGACTCCAAAAGCTGCCAGCATGAATTTTTCTTCGTCTTTAAATTGTCACACATGAAAAAAAAGGGACTACAGAGGTGAGGAAGGAAGAAGCAGTGTTCAGAAGGCCTTCAAGTTTTAATGAGGTGTCTAACATATTTGCAGAGTTTTAGAGAGGTCTTTAATGACCTCTGAAGTTTCCAATATTTTTGAAGTTTACAGCCCAGCAGAAGGTTTCTGAGAAAACAGAGTGAATAAATGCTCTCAAACTCACTGTCACAGTCCATCCAATCACAGAGCCACAGATTGCTTCACTGCCCAGGAAGCATCAGCTATTGTCCATGGGACTTGGAATGTCATTCTATGAAAGCAGATGGATTCTTTACAATCCAACTTTCACCCACGGCGAGAGAAGAGCAAAAGGACAATAGAGGTGTAGAAGAACAGACAAAGTTCAAGTAACATGCAGAAAAATGACTCAAGGAAATTTTCGGTCACAAGCCTCTATAAAGGACTATTTCTTTTTTATTTAGCTTTCTGATTTTTCTCAAGTGAATTAACATGGGGGAGGGAAGGTGTCAATACTTCTCAATATGGCACCTGAACAGTTACAGCACAATGATGACCCTTTGTACAAATCTTCCTGAAAATAAGCCTAGTACCATGTTACCTGGTCATGCAGAACCATCCAAGGAGCTCTGAATTTCAGCTCAAAGCTTCAGTGCTGCTTCAGACTTGCTCCATTTTAGAAAAATAATTCTGAATGTGCAAACCAATTACTTGCAGAAAAAGATGTAATGGAAGACACAGTGGAAGCAGATGAGGAAAATGCCTGTCCTGCCTGTGACTGAAAATGTGTTCCATGGGGGGGGGGGGGGATTGCCAGATTTATACAAACTCAGATGAATACCGTGTGTCCATTAATCAGAAGGCTGATTCACAGGAACCTGTTCTTTTGCCCAGAAGCCATGGCATGTGCTCATTCTCACCCTCAGGCCATTTGCTCCTGGGCTGGCTGGTGGGGGGGACACAGTGGAACCATGGTACTTTAACCTGGCAAGCCCATTCTCCACTGTCCTCAGGCTGTGGGTGGGAAAACCTCCCCCTTCCCTGTACTGGAAAAAGTGAGGTCAGAACCATCTGCTTGGACATGGCACACTGCTGCGGGCTGAGATCAGCCTCTGGCACAAGGAGTACATCACTCCCGTGTGAGACCATCAATCCATGCCCACCCCAGCACTCCTTCTTCAGCATTAACCTAAAATACAAGAACCTGTGCTGGCCCCCAGTACTTTTACTCTCCAAAACAAGCCCTGCCCCTCCCTCCAGCGCTCCCATAATGGGCTTATCTGTAACAGTTACTATGCTACTTCCTAGTAGCTGGTGCAGTGCTGTTTCGGCTTGAGAACAATGCTGATAAAATACCAATGTTTTAGTTGTTGCTAAGTAATGTTTACACCAACCAAGGACTTTTCAGTCTCTCATGCTCAGCCAGAGAGGAGGGGGAAGGAAGAAAGGAGGAAGCAGAGATGGGACACCTGACCCAAACTAGCCAAAGGGGTATTCCACAACACAGCATGTCACACACAGAATATAAATCAGGGGAAGTTACCCAGAAGGCCCAGATTGCTGCTCTGGTGGGGCTGGGTATGGGTCAGCAGGTAGTGAGCAATTGTATTGTGCATCACCTGTGCTTATTAATTTTTTTTCCCCTTCCACTTCTAGTTTTATATTATCTCCCATTGTTATTTCCCTTATTGTTATTATTATTATTAGTAGTAGTAATTTTATATTATACATTAGTCCTTGGACTGTTCATATCTCAACTCATGGGGATTATATTAGAATCCGAGAATCATAGAAGAGTTAGGGTTGGAAAGGACATTAAGATCATCTCGTTCCAAACCCCTGCCATGGGCAGGGACACCTCACACTAAACCATGTCACCCAAGGTTCTGTCCAACTTGACCTGAAACACCGCCAGGCATGGAGCATTCACAACTTCTTTGGGCAACCCATCCCAGTGTCTCACCACCCTCAAAGTAAAGAACTTCTTCCTTATATCCAATCTAAACTTCCTCTCTGTAAGTTTGAACCTATTACCCCAGCATCCCTATAGTCCCCCTTCAGATACTGGAAGGCTGCTACGGGGTCTCCACACAGCCTTCTCTTCTCCAGGCTGAACAGCCCCAACTTTCTCAGCCTATCTTCATATAGGAGGTGCTCTAGTACCCTCATCATCCTCATGGCCCTCCTCTGGACTTGTTCCAACAGTTCCATGTCCTTTTTATGTTGAGGACACCAGAACTGCACACAATACTCCAGGTGAGGTCTCACAAGAGCAGAGCAGAGGGGCAGGATCACCTCCTTCGACCTGCTGGTCACACTCCTTTTGATGCAGCCCAGGATACAGTTGGCTTTCTGGGCTGCAAGTGCACACTGCTGGCTCATGTTCATTTTCTCATCAACCAACACCCCCAAGTCCTTCTCTGCAGGGCTGCTCTGAATATCTTCTCTGCTCAACCTGTAGCTGTGCCTGAGATTGCTCTGGCCCAGGTGTAGGACCTTTCACTTGGCTTGGTTGAACTTCATAAGGTTAGCATCAGCCCACCTCACAAGCGTGTCAAGGTCTCTTTGGATGTCATTCTTCCCTCCAGCATATCAGCCCAACTATACAGCTTGTTGTCATCAGTAAACTTGTTGAGGGCGCACTCAATCCCACTGTTCATGTCACTGACAAAGATGTTGAACAAGACCGGTCCCAACACCGATCCCTGAGGGACGCCACTCGTTACTGGTCTCCAGACAGACATTGAGCCATTGACCACAACTCTTTGCGTGTGGCCATCCATCCAGTTCTTTATCCACCGAGTGGTCCATCTCTCAAATTGATGTATCTCCAATTTAGAGACAAGGATGTGGTGCGAACGCCTCGCACAAGTCCAGGTAGATGATGTCAACTGTTCTCCCCCTGTGCATCAGTTCCATAGCCCCATTATGGAAGGACACCAAATTGTTCAGGCAGGATTTCCCCTTAGTGAAGCCATGCTGGCTGTCACCAAGCACCTTGTTGATTTTCATGTGCCTTAGCATGCCTTCCAGGAGAATCTGCTCCAAGATTTTGCCAGGCACAGAGGTTAGACTGACTGGTCTGTAGTTCCCTTGGTCATCCATTTTCCCCTTCTTGAAAATGGCAGTTATATTACCCTTTTTCCAGTCATCGGGAACTTCACCTGACTGCCATGATTTTTCAAATATGATGGACAGATATTCTTTTGATTCTCCACTCCATCCCACCTGGAGGAGGGGTGGGAAAGGGTGAGTGAGTGGCTGCATGGTTTTGAGTTACAAGCTGGGCTTAAACTATGACAGTTCTTTGTGGCACCCAGCATATTGCCCAAAGGGTTGACATAACTACAGATCTGACTAGTGTGTCTCTAAACATATTTTTGATAAGCATTCATTTTTCTGGATTAATAGTCACTTGTCACAATGTTGATTTATTTGCTCCTGGAGTTGTTGCGCTTGATCTCAGAGTTTCAGCGTGTCACACCTTACTCGCAGCTAGCATTTGCTGTTATAGCGCTTATCAGCTTGTCATGGTTTAAGCCCAGCCAGCAACCCAGAACTACACAGCCTCTCGCACACTCCCTCCCCTTCCTCCCCCTGCTTCCAGAGGAACTGGGAGGAGAATCGAAATAATGTAACTCCCACGGGTTGAGATAAGAAGAGTGCAGTAACTAAAGTGTAACACAAACCACTATGGCTGCCACCAATAATAATAATGATAAGGGAAATAACAAGGGAAGAGAATACAGCTGCTCACCACCCACTGACCAATACCCAGCCCGACCCCAGCAGTGATCTAGCCCTTCTGGGTAACTTCCCTCAGTTTATATACTGGACATGATGTGCTGTGGTATGGAATACCTTTTTGGTTAGTTTGGATCAGGTGTCCTGTCTCTGCTTCCTCCCGGCTTCCCCTCCTCCCTGGCAGAGAATGAGACTCACAAAGTCTTTAGTCAGACTAAACTTTACTGAACACCAACGAAAAACATCGGTGCTATCAGCGTTGTTCTGAGGCTGAAAGTACGAAACACAGCACTGCACCAGCTGCTAAGAAGGAGGGAAATGACTGCTACTGCTGAACCCAGTACCCTCAAGAGGAAAAAGATGTCTCTGGATCTGGTGGCAAATCAACAGACAAGGCGGCTATTCCATCCCCGACAATGAGCACAGCAGCCACTCCAACCCCAGTGACAGACACCACAGCCACTCCAACCCTGGCACCAGGCACTGCAGCTGAATCACAGGACCAATCCATGCCAATATTAGTTGCCCCTATAAGCAAGAGGAAATGTAAATGAAAAGCAGCTCATATAGTGAAGGAAGATGAAGACGACTCAATGCCAGAACTATTGGTGGTGATACCTGAACAAGAGGAATTAGCACAAGAAGCAGAGGAAGAGGGAGATCAAAAGGTAACTGCTCTATCCCTGTCTTAGACTGAGCTGTGGAATATGCAAAAGGTTTCAGCTATCTTCCAGGTGAGGACGTTTTCACCTGGATGATTTGATACTGGGACAATGGAGCCAACAATCACAAACTAGAGGGCAAGAGAGCAGCTGGGATCACTTGCTAAGAAAGTGGGAACTGACAAAGCGATTACAAAAGCAAAATGAAGCCTCAGCCTCTGGAGGCGACTCTTGGCAGCTGTGAAGGAAAGGTATCCATACAAGTATAATGTTATATGTCGCCCACATATATGAACCACAACAGAGAAAAGCATCCAGTACCTGAGGGAAGTGACTCGCAAACTCTGGGAGTTTGAAGAAAATCTCATCCCTTCCATCATTTCATCTGTGGAAAATCTCCTGTTCCAGGAGTTTAAGCAGTTGAAAGATGATCTATCCAGCTCCCCACATGTACAGACCCACAACTCAGCTATTAACAATAAGTGCCCTATTGCTCGAGAGGAAAAATATAGGAGGTATACACCACGGGTCATCCTATGGTTTTACCCTGCAGGATCATGGACAGAATGATGCACAGGGTTAACAAATATACAGGGGGGTTAGGGTTGAGCCACTTACTTAACAATGTTACCGCTTGCTCATGCTTATCGTACTTGCAATGTACAAGGGAATAGATCAGGACACTTGCTTAACAGTATCATTGCTCCCTCATGATTATGCTAGGACAAGATATAAGGACATAGTTATTGTCAAGAAATAGGAACCGTATCTTGATTCCCGTCCTTTGGACGCCTCCGTGTATACTAGAACTAGATATAAGGACATAGCTATTGTTAAGAAGTAGGGACCATGACTTGATTCCAATCCTTTGGACGCCTAGGCCCGCTGAAGTTGGCTCTGCACTTTGGACAAAGAACAAGCCTCCAGGGAGCATGCGTAACAACCAGAGGTGAAAAGTTCAGGCTTGAGGAAGACTCATTTACTTCATCTCGAGACCCTCGCTCACGACCACTAAGAAGCACAAGGACTTCTTAGCTCATTATAATAGGGAGCGGGAATAGGACATGAATATGTATAGGCATGTTGTGCAACCTCATGCATATCTAAATGAAATATTCCTAAATTTGTTTTGCTGAAGTACACCTAATGACTGCTGATAGGCAAACAAAAAGGACATTTCAGTTACTGGTTTTCTAGTGGTGCTTAAACACATTGCTGTTTCCCTTTTTGTTGCACTTATCCTTTGACAAGGTGATGTGTGTGCATTTTGCATAGGAGTAAAGAGGGAGTGGACAGGAGGGAGGAAGATAAAAGCTCAAGTAACAGGCTGATAAAGTTCTGTCTGTTCCATGAATGTAAAATATATGTAGTAGTTGCATAATTTTTTCCTTTATCATAAGGCTTTCAAATTTGGGATGAAGTGGTTTTGATTTGCTGTTAGGAACATGAGTTGTATAAAATGATTTACACGTTTTAATGGTTTTCAGGCTTCAGCAAACCTATTTTTAGGAATGGATTACCACCTTTTATAGTGCCTGATCGTCTTCTCAGAAAGCTTGCTAGGGCATTAACATGATCAAAACAGTGTTTGTTTAGAGTTTGATTGTGCACTTGCCTGACTGTCCTGAGCACAACTGCTCGTTGCTGCCTTCCTTGCCAAGGGCTCCTTCTCCTTTGGAACTACTACTGAACTGACAGCAGTTAAAATAAAGTAGGGTAGCTTAAAAGACGAACCTGTGCTGATCTGGATCATTTTGGTTGTTCCAGTTTCCACTGTAGTTTAAAGAGCAGTTCTGGGAGAGGAAGCCTCTGGGAAGGGTGCCGGTGACAAGGGTGACAGGTTTCTCACCTGGAGTATTGTGTGCAGTTCTGGTGTCCTCAACATAAAAAGGACATGGAACTCTTGGAACAAGTCCAGAGAAGGGCCACAAGGATGATCAGGGGACTGGAGCACCTCCCGTATGAAGATAGGGTGAGAAAGTTGGGGCTGTTCAGCCTGGAAAAGAGAAGGCTGTGTGGAGACCTCATAGCAGCCTTCCAGGATCTGAAAGGGGCCTATAGGGATGTTGGGGAGGGACTCTTCATTAGGGACTGTAGTGACAGGCCAAGGGGTAATGGGTTAAAACTTAAACAGGGGAGGTTTAGATTGGGTATAAGGAAGAAGTTCTTTCCTGTTAGGGTGGTGAGGCACTGGAATGGGTTGCCCAGGGAGGTTGTGTATGCTCCATCCCTGGCAGTGTTCAAGGCCAGGTTGGACGAGGCCTTGGGTGAGATGGTTTAGAGTGAGGTGTCCCTGCCCGTGGCAGGGGGTTTGGAACTAGGTGATCTTAAGGTCCTTTCCATCCCTAACTCTTCTATTATTCTATGATTCTATGATTCTATATGTATAACTTTAGAGGATAAAGGTAAAGGGAAAACAACACTGAGATGCGCATGCTTTTGGAGGAGTTATCCCCCGTGCGCCTCAGTGCTGAATAAAAGGCATACCTACTTTACAACTTTAACAAGTTGCGGAGTCTACCCACGCAACAAGAACATGTGAAAGCAGGACAGTAAACCTACCTCAGTTCTGGAGGAAAAGGTACATGAATTGAAAAGGAAAACAAATGGGGATCCTTACAAGAAACTTGCGGCTCCAGTCTCTGGTGAGCAGTTTCCCAGATGGAGTGGAAGAACTGATTTTACTCCAACTCCTATGAACAGGAATACTAATCCTTTTTTACAAAAAATAAGTGGAGAATCTTATGATCACTATTAGAGGGGACCTGCCTCCAGCCAGGGGGAGGTAGGGGACAATTGGATTTACTGGACTGTGTGGATCAGATAGCCTGGATCATCAGTCCCACAAAAGTATAAGGTTTGAGTAGATACAGGTGCACAGTGTACCCTGATGCCATCAAGCTGTCAAGGGGTGGAACCCATTTATATTTCTGGAGTGACAGGGGTTTCTCAAGAATTGACTGTACTGGAGGCTGAAATCAGCCTAACTGGGAAAGAGTGGCAAAAGCGCCCCATTGTGACTAGTCCAGAGGCTCCATGCATCTTCTGCATAGACTACCTCAGGAGAGGGTACTTCAAAGACCCCAAAAGGGTACTGATGGCTTTTGGTATTGCTGCTTTGGAGACTGAGGAAATTGAGCAGTTGTCCACCTTGCCTGGTCTCTCACAGGTTGCTTCTGTTGTGGGGTTGCTGAAGATCGAAAAACAACAAGTGTCAATTGTGACCACAACAGTGCAATGACGGCAATATCACACAAACCGAGACTAACTGATTTCCATCCATCCGCTGATCCATAGACTGGAGAGTCAAAGAGTGATCAGTAGGACCTGCTCACCCTTTAATATCCAAATATGGCCAGTGTGGCAGTGAAGACTAACAGTAGACTATTGTGGCCTGAGTGAGGTCACGCCAACATTGAGTGCTGCTGTACCGGCCATGCTAGAACTTCAATATGAACTGGAGTCAAAGGCAACCAACTGGTATGCCACAACTGATATTGTCAATGCATTTTTCTCAATGCCTTTGGCAGCAGAGTGTAGGCCACAGTTCGCTTTTACTTGGAGGGGTGTCCAGTACACTTGGAATCGACTGCCCCAGGTACGGAAACAGAGCCCTACCCTCTACCATGGACTGATCCAGAGTGCACTGGAACAGGGGCAAGCTCCAGAACACCTGCAATACATTGATGACATTACTGTGTTGAGTGATAAAGCAGAAGAATTTTTTGAGAAAGAGAAGAAAATAATCCAAATCCTTCTGAAGGCTGGTTTTGCCATAGAACAGAGTAAGGTCGAGGGACCTGCACAGAAGATTCAATCTTCGGGGATAAAATGGCAAGATGGACGTCACCAGATCCCCGCAGATGTGATCCACAAGATAACAGCAAAGTCTTCACCAACTAATAAGAAAGAAACACAAGCTTTCCTGGGTGTTGTGTGATTCTGAAGAATGCACATCCCAAATTACCGTCTGATTGTAAGATATCTCTGTCATGTGAATCAGAAGAATGATTTCAAATGGGTCGCTAAGCAACAAAAAGCCTTTGAACAAATTAAACGTTCTAATGTCTGAAGCACACTTAGAGACTGTCAAACATTTACTGCTTATTGGGTGAATAAAGCTCTGGGAAACAGTTTTCTTCAAACTCATTCATTTCTGAACTGCTATTTGATTCCAGCTAAGATAATGTGAAGAGCTGAACTGCAACCCCACTATCCATCTCACACACGCAGCTTGGTGTCATCAGCAAACTTACTGACAATGCAATCAATCCCACTGTCCATGCCACCTACAAAGATGTTGAACAAGACCAGACCCAAAACCGATCCCTGAGGGACACCAGTCATAACTGGTCTACAGCTGGGCACTGAGACACCAAGTCTTTGCGTGAAGCCATCCAGCCAGTTCTTTATCCAACGAGTGGTTCATCCACCAAATTGATGTCTCTCCAACTTAGAGACAAGGATGTCATGAGGGACAGTACTGAACACTTCGCACAAGTCTAGGTAGATGACATCAACTGCTTTACCCCTGTGCATCAGTTCCGTAGCCCCATCATAGAAGGCTACCAAATTGGTCAGGCAGGTTTTCCCCTTAGTGAAGCCATGCTGGCTGTCACCAAGCACCTTGTTGTTTTTCATGTGCCTTAGCATGCCTTCCAGGAGAATCTGCTCCAAGATTTTGCCAGGCACAGAGGTGAGATTGACTGATCTGTAATTACCCGGGTTATCCATTTTCCCCTTCTTGAAAATGGGGGTTATATTTCCCCTTTTCCAGTCATTGGGAACTTCACCTGACTGCCATGATTTTTCAAATATGATGTCCAGCGGCTTAGCAACTTCATTTGCCAGCTCCTTCAGGACCCGCGGATGGATTTCCTCAGGACCCATCGGCTTGTGCACATTCAGATTTTTAAGATGGTCTCAAACCAGATCCTCTCCTACAGTGGGCCCAAGTTCTTCATTCTCATAGTCCCTGCGTCTGCCTTTCAAGACTTGGGTGGTGTGTTCAGCTCCTTTGCCAGTGAAGGCTGAGGCAAAGAAGTCATTCAGAACCTCAGCGTTCACCAAATCCTGTGTTGCTAGTTCTCCTGAGAGCTTCCTGAGGGGGCCTACTTTCTCCCTAGTCTGTTTTTTTATTTGCTATGTACCTGTAGAATCCCTTCCTGTTATCCTTAATATCCCTAGTCAAGTTTAATTCTAACTGGGCCTTAGTTTTCCTAACCTGGTCCCTAGCTTCCCTGACAATATCCCTGTATTCTTCCTAGGCCCCCTGTTCTTGCTTCCACCTTTTATAAGCCTCTTTTTTCCCCCTAAGCTTCCTCAGCAGCTCCTTATCCATCCAAGGATGTCTCCTGGTCCTCCTGCTGCATTTACTTCTAGTTGAGATGCAACTCTCCTGAGATTGTAGCAGGTGATCCTTGAACATCAACCAAGAGTCTTGGGCACCCCTGCCTTCTAGGGCTATATCCCATGGGACCTTACTAAGCAAGTTCCTGAAGAGGCCAAAGTTGCTCTTGAAGTCCAGGGCAGTGAGCTTGCTGCTTGCTCTTCTCACTGTCCTGAGGATCTCAAACTCGACCTTCTCATGACTGCTACAAACATGGCTGCACTGGATCATCATGTTTCCAACCAGCCCTTAGCTGTTGGTGATCATGAGGTCAAGCATGGCACCTCTCCTTGTCGGCTCCTCTATTACTTGCAGAAGGAAGTTGTCTTCTACCCAATCGAGGAACTGCCTGGATTGCTTGTGCTGGGCTGTAGTCCTTCCAACAGATACCAGGGTGGTTGAGTTCCCCCATGAGGACCAGGGCCTGTGAGCGTGAGGCTGTTCCTATCTGTCTATAGAGCACTTCATCCTCAGAGTCCTCTTGATCAGGTCTGTAACAGATCCCCATGGTAATGTTCCCCATCGCTGTTCTCCTTTAACCCGGACTCACAAACTCTCTGTTGACTGCTCACCTGTCCCCAGACAGAGTTCCATACTCTATAGCCTATCCCTAACATAAAGGGCAACTCCCCCTCCCCTTCCATTCCAACACTCCAGGCATAAGAGACATCCCACCACTGTTCTGTGATGCCTATTATATCATATCCTTATAGACATGCACACATCTCTATTTCCTCTTGTTTGTTCCCCATGCTACAGGTGGTTGTATAGAGGCATCTGAGATGAGCTGCAGATGAAGTCAGCTCATTAGCTGGAGCGGCCAGAATATCTCTACATTGCTCCAAGCATTTATTATAGGTGCTGGCAACTGACTGGGAGTGCTGGGATGTAATGATGCCGCCCTCCCCCAGCACATCTAGTTTAAAGCTTTCTTGACCAGCCTGGCAAGCCTCCTAGCAAAACTGCTCTTACCCTTTGTTTTCAGACCAGCTCCACCAGCCTCCAGTAGACCTGGCCTCTGAAACCGAGTCTCATGTTCTAGATACCCAAACACCTGACTATGGCACCACTGTTCTAACCATTTATTAATCTGGCAAATCTGCCTACTCTTTTTAATGTCCTCCCCTTTATCCTGGAGAATTGATGAAAAGACTGTCTGAGCTCCAGAGCCCCTAACCACCTCTCCCAGGGCTCTGTAGTCCTTCTTAATGTTCTTTGGGCTACTGCTGTCTACATCACTAGCACCCACATAGACAACTAGAAGTGGGTAATAGTCAGTGGGACTTACTAGAGCAGACAGCCTCTCTGCAACATCCCTGATCCGAGCCCCTGGTTGGCGACACACCTCCCTTGAGACTGGATCAGGATGACAGAGGGGTGCCTCTGTGCCTTTCAAAATAGAGTTCCCTATTACTATAACTAAATGGTCTAAATACTTTCAAATCTTGCACTGCGGATCTGATATTAAGGTTACAGGGCTAAAGGAATAATGCTGTAACAATTACTAACAGTAATCCCATGGACAAAGAAATTGCAATTGGCATGAGAATCCTGTAACATTCCTTTGGATTGCTGAAAACCAGCATGCAGTGCACCCCAGGGGTCAGCAGCAAGGCCACTGGTGTCCCAGAGCTTCCTTAATGAGCTGGACATGCACAGGCAGAGCACGGATCTAGAGGCTACAAAAGGAGGAGGAGTTGACATGCCAGAGGGTTGTGCTGCTATTCAGAGGGACCTCAAAGGGTTAACAGTCATCTTGAAACTCAAGCAGGGTAAAAGCCCAGTCCTGCACCTGAGGAGGAGCCACCTCGGTGAGACAAGGGGGGCACAAAATTAAAAAATGAAATATATAAACCTTTAGAATCAGTTTTAAGTAATGTTAAGTTTGATGGGTTTGTTGTGGAGACAGTGTTCTCACAGGAGAATGGATAATTGGTACATAAACTGAATAATCCTGAAAGATACAGCAAGTCCATGAGAGGCCCAAGGAAGCCTAAGCAAGCAAGATAAGAAGAAGCTGGAATTCACTGAGATAATGAGAACTGTGGACTGTTGGCAAGCTTTCGAGGTCAAGTTCCCACACCTGTGCTTAACCAATTATATGCTAGTTGCAAAGGGTCTTCAAGACATGTATCCAATCATAATATGTCAAATCACTGTAAGTGCATGTAAGAAATAGTATTTTAGGGGTTAAGGCTTTGTAATAAACGGCTTTTGTCTGATCATATTGATCTCTGACTGAGTCCATATATTTTCTGCGGCACTTTGTAACAGTAGCAATGGCAAATTACTGAGGTGCATGATGCACAGAAAAAAAAAGAGTACAGCTAGAGAACATACTGAGAATTCTTGTACAAGATATACCATGGTAGTTAACACAGTTTTAGGCCCTTACGACCTTAGTACAAAATGAGTGTAATACAAACAGGCTAGAAGAACAGGATGTAGGTATAAGGAGTATCTGGGAGTGGCAAGTGTCCAGGATGGGCTGCAGTTAAAAAAACTGATAAGTAGAAGGACAGGATGATCATTGTGTCTGTGGTGTTAATGAACCAATTAAGCTGGTATATACATCTACTGTGCCTGCTTTGAAGGCTGCCAGAAGTGATGAAGATTGTTGGAAGAAGTAAACGACCCTCAGAGACCACCACCACAATTTTGTACTCATGGGGGGAACTTTTTGGGAAATGCAATCCATATGTAGCCTCATGAATACGTATATAATATGCCCAGTGGCTATATAAGGATGGCTTGTGTAGTAATACAGGGACACACGTTAGGAGGAACTGTACCCTGTGTCTCCTGGCACTGCAATAAAGAATACCTGCTTGTGAACTTGAAAACTTTGTTGGCAAGTTTGTTCCTGGAGTTTTCTCTGAATCACCAGGCAGAAGAGGACCTGGGGTTCCTGGTGGACATCAAGCTGAGCACAGACCAGCAGTGCACCCTCACAGCAAAGACAGCCAGCAGCATCCTGGACTGCACCGGGAGAAGTATTGCCAGCAGGTGAAGGGAGCTGATCCTTCCCCACTACTCAGCACTGTAAACCGCATCTGGATTGTTAGTTCCAGTTCTGGGTTCCCCAGTGCATGACAGATATGGACTTACTGCCTGGAGGAGACAATCTCCAGAGGTGTCTTCCCACCTCAGTAATTTCATGACCCTGTGACCAATTTGAGGAATCCAGGGTTTACTTTCTGGTGACCACATATAAGCAATTGAGTAGACTACCAAGAGGACTCCAAAATACTTAAAAAAACCCAGGCAGGTGAAATGCCATATGAAACGTCCCCTGCAGTGTATATGCTTCCCAATCCACATAAAAAATGACACTGTAGTTGGAATGCATCTTTAACATCTGCCCTCTTCCTATTTCCACCTTTGAAACTGAACTTTAAACACTGGAATTGAGACTTTGTTAAATACATATTACAGAGCAACAGTGGTACAAAACGAGCAACAGTGGTACAAAACAAGCAACCCAAAGATGTTGAGCAACTGCTTTTGCCACACAGCAGAGTTAAAGTGGATATTTACAAGGTCATTGACAAATGCAAGTACTGATTGAGTATTAGTGTCTTGTGATTAATACAGCCTTTGAAGTAATTAGTGCAAGAGATCTCTTATATCTCACCATGTTTAAATAATGTATCTGTGAACATGCAGGCCCCTGTCAATCACTCCCTCTGATGCCAAACGTCATATCACCTGATAACTCATTGAGAAACTGGGAGCCTTGCAGTTCACTGGGAGCATAGACAGGGAGAAGAGAGCTAGAAAAAATGCTAAAGCACCTTATTCCTACAAAGGTGATAAACCCCAGGAGAAAGATCAGAGGCACTGACCAGAACTGGCTGAGACCCCCATAACAAGAACACACAGACAGTGTTTGCTCAACCCAGATACACTATTCCCATATCTGATGTAGCCACACTAGGTAAGAGTCTAAATATTCTCATACAGTAGTTAGTGTTAAAACTGGGAATTACAGAATTGGCATTTAATTCAAAGAAAACTGTAAGGCAAGATGGACAATTTCTCTCAGGTCTCCTAAGTTTTTACTGGAGAAAGAGGTGTTCGGCTAATAGCTTTCAAGCTATATCTGCATCTGGCTCACTAACAGATCCCAGAAATCTATGATTAGAATTTCTATGACTAGAATAATAGCAAACAGGGCTGGAAAGGACCTTATTATGTGCGGGTAGACTCCAGAACTCGTTAAAGTTGTAAAGTAGGTATGCTTTTTACTCAGTTCTGAGGCGCATGGGGTATAACTTCTCCAAAAGCATGTGTGCCTCAGCGTTGTTTCCCCTTTACATTTATCCTCTAAAGTTATACATATACGTGAGGTTGCACAATACACCGATACATATTCATGTCCTATTCCCTCTTCGTATTATAATGACCTAAGAGGTCCTTTGCGACTGCGCAGTGCCTCCTAGTCTCGAGGGTCTCGAGATGAAGTAAATGAGTCTTCCTCAAGCCTGAACTTTTCACCTTGGTCGTTATGCATTCTCCCTGGAGGCTTGGTCTTTGTCCAAAGTGCAGAGCCAATTTCAGCCAGCCTAGGTGTCCAAATGATTGGTATCAAGTCATGGTCCCTACTTCTTGACAACAGCTATGTCCTTATATCTAGTTCTAGCATACATGGAGGCGTCCAAAGGACAGGAATAAAGACACAGTCCCTACTTCTTGACAAAAGCTATGTCCCTATATCTTGTCCTAGCATAATCATGAGTGAGTAATGATATTGTTAAGCAAGCGTCCTGATCTGTTCCCTTGTACATTGCAAGTACGATAAGCATGAGCAAGCAGTAACATTGTTAAGTGTGGGATTGAGTGCACCCTCAGCAAGTTTTCTGATGACACCAAGCTGTGTGGTTTGGTTGATACGCTGGAGGGAAGGAATGCCATCCAGAGGGACCTTGACACACTTGTGAGGTGGGCTGATGCCAACCTTATGAAGTTTAACCATGACAAGTGAAAGGTCCTACACCTGGGTCAGAGCAATCCCAGGCAAAGCTACAGGTTGAGCAGAGAAGATATTCAGAGCAGCCCTGCAGAGAAAGACTTGGGGGTGTTGGTTGATGAGAAAATGAACATGACCAGGAAGTGTCCACTTGCAGCCCAGAAAGCCAACCGTACCCTGGGCTGCATCAAAAGGAGATTGACCAGCAGGTCGAAGGAGGTGATCCTGCCCCTCTACTCTGCTCTTGTGAGACCTCACCTGGAGTATTGTGTGCAGTTCTGGTGTCCTCAACATAAAAAGGACATGGAATTTTTGGAACAAGTCCAGAGAAGGGCCACGAGGATGATGAGGGGACTGGAGCACCTCCCGTATGAAGACAGGCTGAGAAAGTTGGGGCTGTTCAGCCTGGAGAAGAGAAGGCTGCCTGGAGAACTCATAGCAGCCTTCCAGTATCTGAAGGGGGCCTATAGGGATACTGGGGAGGGACTCTTCATTAGAGACTGTAGTGAAAGGACAAGGGGTAATGGGTTAAAACTTAAACAGGGGAAGTTTAGATTGGATATAAGGAGGAAATTCTTTCCTGTTAGGGTGGTGAGGCACTGGAATAGGTTGCCCAGGGAGGTTGTGAATGCTCCATCCCTGGCAGTGTTCAAGACCAGGTTGGACGAGGCCTTGGGTGATATGATTTAGCATTAGGTGTCCCTGCCCATGGCAGGGGGATTGGAGCTAGATGATCTTAAGGTCCTTTCCAACCCTAACCATTCTATGATTCTGTGATTCTAAGTAAGCGGTTTGACCTATCCCCTTGTGCATTGCAAATACCATGTACGATAAGCATGAGCAAGCAGTAACATTGTTAAGCAAGTGGCTCAACCCTTACCCCCCTGTACATTTGTTAATCCTTTGCATCAGTCCCCCCTTTTCTATAAAATTAGTAAATTCTTTTACTAATACATAGATTTTTCTTCTAGAGAGCTTATACGAAAGGTATCTCTTAGCGCTTTACTATGTGCCTTTGACAACGAAGTCAGAGCTGTTACTCGTTGCAACATTCTCCAATTACAAATAAATAACACCATAGAGGATATGAAGCTTATAACAACTAATATTAAAAGAATAATGATAGGGTGAAGTAACGTATTTAGAATGCCAGTTGCGGTGGGTGACCAGCCAGAAAGTACATCCCACCAGTGATAATTTGTGTCTTGCCTTATCCTTAGAAGAACCTTCTTTATTTTCTCTGTATCAGGATGTACAGTAATTAGGGTTTTCTTTCCATTTTCTTGGACGTCCTTTAAAATATCAATCAAGTCCTGATGTTTTATTAGCTGTCTTACTAATGTGAGGTCCATCCCAATGGGTGTAGCTGATAATTTGTGTTGCGTAGTATAATTATATTTTGGTAACTGGTGGGATACAGCTGGTGCTAAATACTTGAAGTCACATCCAATAATTTTAACAAAGTTACAAATGCAAATATTGGAATGATTTTTAGCAGTTGTGTTATTATTATCTATCCTTATAAAGGTACAAGCAGGTTCTTAGGCATGCGCAGCCTTGGGCAATATATATAATTACAGGTTTTTGAGTAATATCTAGGTGAGCTTCAAAATGACAGATGCCTTGATCCATATCAAAGCATATGTCCTCAGCATCAATTGTGTTACCTTCACAAATAAACCCTTGTTGTTCTTGCGTAATGCAAGACTCTAAATTTACAGTCTGCCATTTCTTATCTACCATTTGAGCCCACATTCTATGCTCAAAGGGGTAAAGAACTGCTCCTTCATGGTTTAATCCTAATGCAATAATGGGGTAAATAACATAAATAGTGGCATTTCGTATAGTGAGCACAAAAGCCGTAGCTATGTTTGTAGTGGGGTTATAGGTGAAATTTACCAGGGTCCACCAAGGTTGAAGCTTTCTTTCCAAATCATTAGCATTATCCCATACAACTTTTTGAAATTCAATAGGAAAAAAGCCCTCTTTCCCTTCCCTGATAATTAAGGCAGCTATAGACTGCATCCACAGTTGTGCTTTTATACAATTAAGAGCTAAGGATATATTATCCTGAGCTATCCCAAGTGTGTCTAGAATTAATTTATGGTCTTTTCCATATAGAATTTCAAAGGGATTCAACCCTTCTTGTGTTTTTGGTTTAATTCTAATCCTTAATAAGGCCAGTGGGAGTGCCTGGGGCCAGGGTAGGCTGGCTTCCTGGCCTAATTTTACAATTTGTTGTTTAATTAGATGATTCATTTTCTCCACTTGACCACTTGATTGGGGGTGGTAAGGAGTATGAAGTTGTCAATCAATACGCAAATGCTTACTAATTTGTCGTACCACATTTGAAATGAAGTGTCAGAAGACATAGCGGCTGGGACTCTGAAATGTGGTATTATTTCTTGTAACAGTGTTCTTGTTACTTCGTGGGCCTTTGCAGTTCTAGTTGGAAAGGTTTCTGGCCAACCTGAAAAGGTATCTGTTAACACCAACAAATATCTATACCCCCCTTTTCTGGGCAGTTCCGTGAAGGCAATCTGCCATTGTTGTCCTAGTCCGTTACCTCTCCCAATTTGGCCTAGTTTGGGCCTATGGTTGTGTTTGGAATTTGTTTGGAGGCAAAGATCACATTGATGAGCTACTTGTGGGATAGTGGTATACAGGTTTTTAGACATAATTTTTCTCATTAGATATTTATGTAGGGCATCTACCCCCCAATGTGTTTTTTGATGTTCATTCCTTATTAGGGACCATAACAGGGAAGAGGGGATTATTATTTTTTCCTGTGCTGTGCTAGCCCACCCTTCCTCAATGAAGGTTCCACCTTGATCTGTAATCAATTTCTGATCTTCCTTATTATAATTTGGCTCACCTTCCAGGGAAATTTTCCCATCCGGAATTAGGGCCCCTTCTATTGTCATCTCACCTTTTGCCACTTCTTTTGCCTCTCTGTCCGCCAGCTCATTTTCCTCCTCCAATTCTGAGCTCACCTTCTGGTGTGCCTTGATGTGCATAACTGCTACCTTCTCAGGTAGTTGGACCGCTTCCAACAGTTGCATTATTTCCTGTGCATGTTTGATGTTTTTCCCTTGTGAGTTCAACAGTCCTCTTTCTTTTCAAATGGCTCCATGTGTATGTACAACCCCGAATGCATATCTTGAGTCTGTATAGATGTTTATATTTTTTCCTCTTGCTATTTCTAAGGCTCTAGTTAGAGCAATTAGTTCTGCCTTTTGTGCAGAGGTGCTTATTGGCAAAGGTCCAGATTCTATTACCTCTCTGCTAGTGGTAACTGCATATCCAGCATGTCGCTTTCCACTGATGACATAGCTGCTCCCATCAGTGAACCAGGTTTCTGTGTCGTCCAAAGGGGTGTCCTTCAGGTCTGGACGTCTGGAGTATGTGGCCTCAATGGTTTCTAGGCAATCGTGGTGTACCGGTTCTCCTTTGTTTCCACTGAGGAAAGAAGCTGGGTTGACAATGTTAGTTACCATAATCTCTACATCATCTTGTTCCACTACAACGGCTTGATATTTCAGGAACCTCTGAGGGGAAAGCCAGTGTCTGCCTTTCATTTCCAGCACTGCGGACACTGTATGGGATACTCGCACAGTTATTTTCTGGCCCAAGGTGAATTTGTGTGCTTCTTGGATATTTAGCACGACTGCTGCAATGGCTCTAAGGCATCCGGGCCACCCTTTGGCTGCTGCGTTTAACTGCTTAGAAAAATAAGCAACTGCTCGTCGGCATGGATCCAAGTTCTGTGCCAGTATTCCCAAAGCTATCCCATGTTTCTCATGGGAGAATAGAAAAAATGGTTTACTCATGTCTGGGAGTCCTAGAGCTGGAGCTGACATGAGAACATTCTTCAGCTGGTCAAAGGCCCGTGTGGCCTCCTTTGTCCACTGGAGGTTTCTGTTTCCATTGGCAATGAGTGCATACAGAGGCTTTACGAGCAATCCATAGTTGTAAATCCACAACCTGCACCATCCCGTCATACCCAGGAAGGTCCGTCGTTCTTTTATTGTTCGGGGTTTTGGGGTTTGGCATATTGTTTCCTTACGATCTTGCCCCAAAGTTCGTTGTCCAGCACTAACTTCATAACCCAGGTAAATCACTTTTTGTTTCACTACCTGAGCCTTTTCTTAGATAGCCTGTATCCCTGAAGTCCCAGAAAATTTAAGAAGCTTACCATCCAGGTTATGCAAACCTCTTCTGTTTGGGTGGCTATTAGGATGTCATCTACATACAGCAGTAGCTTCCCTTCTCCCAGCGGAGTTTCCCAGGATTCCAAATCTTTGGCAAGTTGTTCTCCAAACAGCGTAGGACTGTTTTTAAATCCCTGAGGCAACACCGTCGACATGAGCTGGGTTTTGCGCCCACGCTTAGGGTTTTCCCATTCAAATGCAAAGATTTTCTGGCTGGTTTTGTGGAGAGGGAGGCAAACAAAGGCATCTTTCAGATCTAAAACAGTAAACTAGGTTAATTCCAGTGTCAAGCATGTTAATAGGGTATATGGATTTACTACCACAGGGTAAAGATCCTCAGTGTCCTGGGTTCAGCAGTAGCAGTCATTTTTCTCCTTCTTGGTAGCTGGTGCAGTGCAGTGTTTTGACTTTCAGCTCGGGAACAGAGCTGATAGTGATGTTTTGGTTTGGCCAAGGACTTTGTGAGCCTCATGCTCTGCCAGGGAGGAGGGGAAGCCGGGAGGAAGCAGAGACAGGACACCTGACCCAAACTGACCAAAGAGGTATTCCATGCCACAGCACGTCATGCTGAGGAGGTAACTGGGAGTTAGCCGGAAGGGCTGGGAGACTGCAGGGTTGGAGGAGGTATCGGTCAGAGCTTGGTCGGGCTTATAGTTATCGGTCAGCTGGTGCTGAGGTGTTGTATTCTCTTCCCTTGTTATTTCCTTTATCATTATTATCATTGGTGGTAGCAGTAGTGATTTGTGTTATACCTTAGTTACTAAACTGTTCTTATCTCAACCCGTGGGAGTTGCATTCTTTTCGATTCTCCTCTCCGTCCCTCCAGGAGCAGGGGGAGGGCAAGGAAGGGGGGAAGTGAGCGAACGAGTTACCTGACTGGGTTTAAACCACGACACTCAGTTATTTTATTAATAGCTCGTAAGTCCTGTACCACTTAGTATGACCCATCACATTTATGAACAGGTAAAATAGGGGTGTTAAAATCAGACTGGCACTCCTTTAACAGTCCTAATTGCAGAAAATTTTCAATCATAGGGCTAATTCCTTCCCTATCTTCCTTCTTCAGGGGGTATTTAATTCTGACTGGCTGTTTTCCCTCCTTGAGTTTAATCTGTATTGGGGGTGCATTTTTGGCCCTTCCAGGTATGTTTGTATCCCATAGCCCTGGGAATACCTGTTCCAGTATATCCTCTCTAACTTTTTCCTCTGCCTGATGCATGATTAGGACTAAACTTAATATCTCTATATGTTGTTGGTCATTTACTTTTAGAGTGATCTCGCCTCCTTTGAAGGTAATGGTTGCTCCCAAATGTTCCAACAAGTCTCTCCCCAGGAGAGCTTTTGGGGAGTTAGGCATATACAAGAATTTATGAATGCCCCATTGCTTTCCTAATTGATATTTCAGTGGTTTACAAAAATATGCCTTTTCACTTTGGCCGGTTGCCCCTTTTACCATAATATAATCATCCCCTACAGGCATTAAAGCTTTGTTTAACACTGAATAAGTCACGCCCGTATCAACTAAAAATTCTACTTCTTTTCCTGTTTCCCCTAGCTTCATTATAACCAGTGGGTCTGCTACGGAAGATTCCCGTGGTCCCCTTCATTCTTCTTTCACATGTGTGACCACCCCTCTTTTAGTTAGAGCTGTTCTTTTTGGATGTCGATTCTTTCTGTTCTCTGGGCACTCCTTTTTCCAGTGTCCAAATTTCTTACATAGTGCACACTGATCTTTACCCAGCCGGGGTCCCTGTCTACGTCCTCCTCCTTTTCTTCTACTACAGCCACCAATCTCCTCATTCCCTGTTTATAGCCTTCTTCCCGATTACTAAATACTTGCCATGCCTCGTCTTATAGGATCTCTAGGTTCCTTCCCTCTGTCAGCCGTAACTTTTGAAGCTTTCTTCGAATGTCCCCAGGAGATTGTCCCAGAAGAGGGATATTAACTGTTGTACCCCTACTTCCGATCCTGGATCTAATGGCATGTTACGACGCATGGTATCTCTTAATCGGTCTATAAATTCTGATGGCGATTCCGAAGGGCCTTGTTTTACTGCATATAATGCTGACCAATTTATAGTTTTTGGTATAGCCCTCTCAACTCCTTCAATAATCCATTCCCGATAAACCCGTAGTCTCTCTAGTTCTGCTGATTGGTTTGGACCCCATTTCGGATCCTGGAGGGGGAAGAATTCCCCCACATATTCCTGTTTCGTCTTATAATAATCCTTGGCTAAATCTCCTGCTGTTTTGATTATTAGCTGTCTCTCTGTCTCAGTCATTGCCTCCAGTAGTAGTTACATATCATTGCAATCTGGATTATGCTGTTTCACAATAAACTGTAAGTGTTTATTAACCTTTACAGGGTCGCTACGGTAATCCTTTGTCACCTGCCTGGATTGCCAAATTGATGCGCAGGTAGACTCCACAACTCGTTAAAGTTGTAAAGTAGGTATGCTTTTTATTCAGCACTGAGGCGCATGGGGGATAAGTCCTCCAAAAGCATGTGCGCCTCAGCGTTGTTTCCTCTTTACATTTATCCTCTAAAGTTGTACATATACATGAGGTTGCACAGCACGCCTATACATATTCATGTCCTATTCTCGCTTCGTATTATAATGACCTAAGAAGTCCTTTGTGCCCGCACAGTGCCTCCTAGTGGTCATGAACGAGGGTCTAGAGATGAAGTAAATGAGTCTTCCTCAAGCCTGAACTTTTCACCTCTGGTCGTTACGCATGCTCCCTGGAGGCTTGGTCTTTGTCCAAAGCGCAGAGCCAATTTCAGCCGGCCTAGGTGTCCAAAGGGTTGGAATCAAGTCACGGTCCCTACTTCTTGACAATAGCTATGTCCTTATATCTAGTTCTAGCATACATGGAGGCATCCAAAGGACGGGAATCAAGACACAGTCCCTACTTCTTGACAATAGCTATGTCCTTATATCTTGTCCTAGCATAATCATGAGTGAGTAATGATACTGTTAAGCAAGCATCCTGATCTGTTCCCTTGTACATTGCAAGTACGATAAGCATGAGCAAGCAGTAACATTGTTAAGTAAGCGGTTTGGCCTATCCCCTTGTGCATTGCATATACCATGCATGATAAGCATGAGCAAGCAGTAACATTGTTAAGCAAGTGGCTCAACCCTAGCCCCCCTGTACATTTGTTAACCCTTTGCATCACTCAGAAAGTCACTAAATTGATCTTTCTACCCACAGGCACAATCAATTACCCCTAAGCATACTAGTATCCTGGCATCCTAGATTGAAAGAATGGGTCATGTTAATTTAATAGAAAACTGGTTGTAAGCTCTTGATCAATTTGCAGTCATCTGCATCCTCACTGATTTTCCCACTTCCTGGGATATGGGACCAACAGGCTCACAGCAAAGTCTAACTACTGTTGAGGTACAGGAGTGCTAGAATAAGAACAATTTGAATTCTAAATTGAAAAAAAATTGCTCCAATGCCAGAAAATCTTCAGGAGAAAACAGATAATAAAAAAAAACAAAACAAACCAAAAACCAGAGGGTTGAAAAAGTAACTGCAGTGTGTAGGAAGTATAGAAGCATCAAGGGAAGGAGGGCAAAGACAAGGAATATGCACAATCAAACTCAAAAAAGCTTTCATTTTAGAAGCATTATTGCTTATTTTTTCCCTATTTTTTCAGCTATTTAATGGATACATTTTTTTCCCCTATATTATCTAGTGGAGCATAATACCTAGCTAAAAAATATACGCAAGAATGTGCTGAAAGAAGTATTATAAAAAGAGTTTAAAAAATCACTCTGCTCTTCCACATGTGCTCAGTGACATTTTAAAAATACTGCACATAAGGAGGTTCACATTCCTCATGTCAAAGACCCAGGCCCTGTGTGGGGCTCTACAGCCTATATTTAACCAAAAAGACTTTCAGATCCTCTTGGTTAAGCCCTGAAGTAGCTTTTGCAGAGGGAGAAACTGCAGCTTATGCCAAGAAATCTCACACAAGTGCTGGCAGTCTCAGCATCCCTCTCCCAACTTATGGTCCCCACTAGAACATAGAATCATAGAATCATAGAATATTTAGGGTTGGAAAGGACCTTAAGATCATCTAGCTCCAATCCCCCTGCCATGGGCAGGGAAACCTCACACTATACCATGCCACCCAAGGCTTTGTCAAACCCAGCCTTGAACACCACCAGGGATGGAGCATTAAAAACTTCCCTGGGCAACCTACTCCAGTGCCTCACCACCCTTACAGTAAAGAACTTCCTCCTTATGTCCAATCTAAACTTCCCCTGTTTAAGTTTTAACCCATTACCCCTTGTCCTTTCACTACAGTCTCTAATGAAGAGTCCCTCCCCAGCATCCCTATAGGCCCCCTTCAGATACTGGAAGGCTGCTATGAGGCCTCAATGCAGCCTTCTCTTCTCCAGGCTGAACAGCCCCAACTTTCTCAGCCTGTCTTCATACGGGAGGCGCTCCAGTTCCCTGATCGTCCTCATGGCCCTCCTCTGGACTTGTTCCAACAGTTCCATGTCCTTTTTATGTTGAGGGCACCAGAACTGTACACAATACTCCAGGTGAGGTCTCACAAGAGCAGAGTAGAGGGGCAGGATCACCTCCTTCGACCTGCTGGTCAATCTCCTTTTGATGCAGCTCAGGATACGGTTGGCTTTCTAGGGTGCGAGTGGACACTGCCTGCTCATGTTCATTTTCTCATCAACCAACACCCCCAAGTCCTTCTCTGCAGGGCTGCTCTAAATCTCTTCTCTGCCCAACCTGTAGCTGTGCCTGGGATTGCTCTGACCCAGGTGTAGGACCTTTCACTTGTCATGGTTAAACTTCATAAGGTTGGCATCAGCCTACCTCACAAGCATGTCAAGGTCCCTCTGGATGGCATTCCTTCCTCCAGCGTATCAACAGAACCACACATCCTAAATCTAATCTGAAATGGGGTCACCATCAGGCTGGCAGCAGTTACTAGAACTACACAGGATCTTTTCTGGAGCAAGCTGGCATTTATTGGTCACCTGGATCTAGGCGGTGAATTTTCTGCAGTAAGTGACACTTCAGCAAAATAAGCAGCTTTACACCTTCTGGGTGCTTTTTGGAGTCCATGTAGCACCAGGTACTCATCTAATGTCTTAATCTCTTTTCTACCATTTTCTTTAAACAATTGCAAACACAGGGTTTCTCTGAAGCACACTCAGAGACTGCCAAACATTTACTGCTTATTGGGTAAATAAAGCTCTGGGAAAGAGTTTTCTTCAAACTCATTCATTTCTGAGTTGCTATTTGATTCCAGCTTAGAAAATGTGAAGAGCTGAACTGCAACCCCACTCTCCATCTCATTCTCTCTTAGGCTTTCCTCTAACAAAGACAAAGGACTGGCATAAAACATAAAAATATTCTGATATATATATGTCCAGGGACAGCCAGAGTGCTCCCACTTTAGAGGAGAGTTGGGACTTCTGGAGAAGACACAGTCCTCACCTTCCACTGCCATTCAACTTCCAGGGGTTTAAATATGCAATGTATGGAAGTCAATCACTCACATCACCAAACTAGAGCAATTCCTGAACTAATTTAGAGGGGGTAAAAAGAAAGAAGAATCCTTCTTCCTTGAAGGCAGTAAAGGCAATCCAAACCTGGAACATGTGGCTTTTCCTTTGACAAAGCACTATATTCTCCTGTTTCTTGTGTTAATCTCACTTTTTTTCTTGCGCCTGCTAATGTTCCATAACTTGTGAGTCTGTCTTCCTTCTCCTTTTACAAATTTATTATGTCTATTTTACCAACTATTGGTTCAACACACTCCATTCAAATATTCATCATTTAGTTCTCTGGGTAAATTGTATTTAATCAGCACAGGGAGAGAAAATAGATGCCAGATGTCATTACACTTGAAAGAAATTAAACCTTTTCTTAAGCTGTTCAGTGGTGCCTTTGGTGAAAACAAACATGAGGCACTGCTGGGGAGATTACCGAGAGTTTAGTGGCCATACAGGGCCTTCTATATGTACCTTCTAGCATCTCTGAACCCAAGGAACAGTGGAGAGGCACAGGGGGAGAAAAGAAAGCTACTATGGAGAAACAGAACACCAGAGTTTGTCATAATGGAGCTAGTAAATGCATCTTTTCTTTTTGAGAATATTATAAGCCAAACTCCCCATTAATTATAGTGCAGAAAACCAAGGCTGCTACACAGAGGTGTGGTGGCTGTAAATAAATCCCGTCCACAGAAATCCTCTCTTCACTGTAAGGACAAAGATAATGCATGTTTCACTTCTGGCCTCAGGATGAGCCTTGCTTTAGCAGATGGGGAATTCTTCAGAGCAGGAGCAAGGCTTCCTTGGTCAGCTGGTCTGCTCAGCACTGCAGCACTGAGCTTTACTGGGCTGCAAATGAATGGCTCAACACCAGAATGGAGGGGAGAAAGGCCATCTATACAAATTACCAGCCAGAGGCAGTGCCTGTTCTACTTTGTGCCAATTATAGTACTTCTGTATAATTGTTTTTTTTTGTTTGTTTTTTTTAAGATAAATAACTATATTTTAGTAATACTAATTGGCAAACTTTTTACTCATCTAGAAAGTCCCATAAGTTATTACAATAACAAAGTTGCAAATAGTTTCATAAAGTTGCTCAGGGGAAGAAGTGGGGCAGTCTTCTCCAGCTGGCACTGGACCACTTAGAACTTGACACCACCCTCACATAAAATATCACTGTTTACCCAAGTTATGGCATAAATTGCTACAGGAGATATTTCACCTGAAGACACTTATTCATCACTTGACATCAGTGCTCAGAAAAACTACCCAGCTTCGGATAGAACAATGTCCAGAAAGGCTGAGTATTGGATTTTCTTTATTATTTACTTTTTGCTAATAATGCATCTGAGGTTTAGATAAGTAACTAAGAGGAAAGAGAGATCCTTCTAGTCCATCCTGCTTCCGACAATTAAGAAACCTCAAAGTAATTTCTGAAAATGTCAGCATCTCATTTAGCAAATGGATAATGAATGAAGCATAATCACTGTCCTGTGCTGGTGACACAGCTTCACTGTGTCAATAATAAACTAACGGTATAATATCTTCATGTCACAGTTATAACTGTATCTTGTAATTAGTTTCAGCAATGGATTGCACAGTCAGGCCCCCTCAGCTAAACAAAAGGTGATAGAACTTTCAGAGTCTTACATAAATCAATTATGAAAGTGTCCTGTGTTGAGGGTTGTTTGCTGTAATTTTATGCACAAAGAAGAAATGATCCCTGCTGCATATGGAGGGGGATTCACCTTACCAATTGCCTACCTAAATGAGTATAAGTACCACAGGAACATAAGCCCATCCTGCATTGTACATCTATCAATGCACGCTCATCTAAAGAGGGCTGGTGAGCACAGCTGCTGAGTCTCAACCACGTACCCTGGCTGCTTGTGAACACCACCAGTAGAGTAACATGCAGACATGGTAGCGTGGTACTAGGATTTTTCTGTTGCTGTTGCTGATGTGTTATAGGCTAGTCATTAAGTTTAGCTATTTACATGTATTATTCCTATAATCCTCTGTGTCCAAAGCTGCACATTGTTGCATTTCTGTTCACTGTCCCGAGAGGACCACACTACAATCCAAACAAAACCTACAACTTCCTTCTCCCTCTTCTTCATCCACCCAAGTAAAAACAAACAAACAAACAAACAAACAAAAACACTGCTTGGGTTAGTTCTTTCTCCTGATTCATTTCTGATACTACTCCTTTGCTGCCACAGGAATGAATCAAGCAGGAGAGGGCCAGATTGGAAACAGATCCGTACAGGCTGAAGAGTCCATCGAGGTTATACAGTTTTAATTGCAGCAGATCAGAATCTCTGCTGCCATCCTGCAGGCTGCTCCTTAAGCTCTGGAAATTCTACAGGAGACACTTTTCTTAAGAGCTCTTTGTGCTGCACCGGGAGCACATGCATATCAAAACTGCCGATATAAAAACCCAACCTGTAAAGTGGCTGTGAACAATCTCTGCTTGCCCAGGCTATAACTTCACACAGTTTCAGGGAAAAAGAGTTGCATTACTGTAATTAAATGTATAAAATAATGTTTCCCAGTTCCAGCTTAATAGCTGTAATTTATTTGCCTATTTTCCCAAGGTCTTCTTAAGGATACTATGCATTTTGTTACCATTCCCCTGCATACTGATGCACACAGTGCTCACTGCTCTGGTGTCTGAGTGCCTGAATCATTTGCCCTTTCATGTTCCTCCTCTGCCCCCACTGCTTGGTGTTGGAAGCTGCTGATATTATGTGGGATGGAGAAGAAGAGGGAAAAAACCCCAAAACCAACAACAACAAAAACCAAACCTCTCAGTGTGTCTAATTTTGGCTTACTGAGATCTCCAAAAGCAAAAAAGGCTCAAAGAAGAAGCAAAGGGCTCTCCCCAGGTCACCCAATCTGTGGGCAGAAGAGGACAAGTGTGGAGAAGAGTCTGAAAGCTGAAAGGTGCCAAGACATGTAATCATCTCAGTTCTGATCAAGCTGCAAATTGCACTGGGGTCCTGGTTCAAAGCCCTCATCAAGTCTGCCTTGAAAGTAAATCCAGTGGCATGCTAGCCCTTCTGTTTATACAACAACTTATAGGTTTAAATGAAAAGCTGCTTGATAAAGCAGCATGAACCCTTCCATTGTGAGCCCTTCAGCAAATTTAACAAAAGAAAAAGCACTGACTAGAAAAAAAAGGGGAAAAAAAAAGTCCATTTCTCAGAGTGGTGCTGCAATCTGGCTTGTTGCCATGGTGACATGACAACTTGTTCACATGTCAACATAACTTCGGTCCACTATTAAAATGATGAGAGTAAGATATTAGGTATAGTGTCCTGTCTGCTGTGCAAGGAGCTCACTGCAGCAGGAGCTGGGACAGACACTGGTGTGCAGGAGGAAGGAAGAGAACAAAGCTGGAGACGGTGGGCAATGGAAAAATAAGGGTGACAAACAGATTTCTACCTGTGTATCCAAAATGAATGATAGCTGCACAGATGAGAAATTAAATTTTGTTTTGATATAAAATCTGCCTTTATAAGCTGAAGGATGCTTTCCATGTGTCAGTGACATGCTCCAGAGTGCAATGAACTTCTTCAGGAAATGACCTCCAGCGAGACTGGCAAAAAAATAATGGGGGGGGGGGGGGGGGGAGAGGGGGAAATCACTATCAACACAAAACTAATTGTGCTAAAAGTAAAGCTTAAGAAATAGCTGCTATAGCAGTGAAATGAAAACACATAGTTCGTCATTTACATTAGAATCCTAAACAACTAGCAAGTGGTAAATTGTGTAACATCTATTTAGTCAGAATGAATACCCAAGATTGCAAAAAATATATCCTCATTACAATGTTATTGGCGTGTTTTCTGCACTTCTTTTAATTTTAACAGCATTAAACACCTGCTTCTGATGGCACAGAAAATTGTGATACTGCTGGGGAACTCATGATCCAGTTGTCCCACATTTAGATGAAGGACAGGATGAATCTCCTTGGTTTATGAAGCATGTACATTATACAAACAGACATGAGAAAGTCTCTTAAAATGCAAAACATGAGAAAAAATACCTTTAATACAGACACTATTTTAATTTTGATGGCTTCCTTTTATTACTTTCCATACAAGCCTAGTATCTTGCCTGCTCATTAACTTTAGTACAAATTGTTAGCTGAAGATTGTATTGAGAAGATGCAGTGATCTGGAGTATCAGCAATTTGAAGACACTGAGTGTGATCTACTAATGCTTACTTTTATCACTGAATGGTTAAACAAAACCCAAAATGGCATGAAGCCCATAACATACAGAAGCATTTATCTCTCCTGTTCTTGTCACAGCTACGCTCTCAGCATGTTATCTTTTATTTGCCTGCAACTCTCTCTGATCTCTAAGCTGTGCAGATGACCCCTTGCTCTCAAAGTTCTGTCTGCAGCACCAGGGTGCTGCCAGCCCCTGCCCTCACAGAACGAGGATGGCAATAAGGCTTACACAGCCTTGCTGCGGTGCCGACTAGTGCTCAACAGACAGGTCTGGAGACCACACTGCAAGCTCCTAGCATGGAGGTTGTACAGGCCCCATGATTTTAGCAGATTTCACAACAGAGGAGGATTCTTTTCATCTCTGTAACTGATGAAACAACAGCTTTGTCCCACTTCCCGAAACACAGTGAACAATGATTGCTTCTTAAGGATGGTAATCTGTACATGGGAAAAAAAGGAAACAAAATCTGGTGTCTATCAAGCTATCATGACAGCTGCACTCATGTTTCCTCCTGAGAACCAAATAACTACAAAGTGCATTAAATTGTTAAGCACATGAAAATTCCGGAGGTAGGCTTGGGCTAAACCTCATGATTTACCAACCAAAAGGCATCAAAGAACAATCCCTCACAGTTCATTTGCTGTTTCCCTTTGCTCTGCACATACCTGTACCAGTGAAGTTTGCCTTTGCTTGTTAAGCACAAAGCATTAACTCAGAGTACACTGCTTGTGCACACAGAGAGGTTTGCCTACCCACCCTTCTGGGCCATACAGCAAAGTCATGGGCAGATGGGTGGGAGAGAGGGCAGCCTCAGCTGGAAAACCCATGTTGGAACAAAAAGCCTTTGAAGCACATCTGTACATCTGCACAGCCGCAGTTCACAGGAGCTTTCCCAAACAAAGGGAATCTGCCATTTTAAGCTAAAGTAAATACTGTATTTTGCATCAGTTAGTATGACAGTCCCTGCAAAACACAGGTGATAAGGTGCTGATTTGGTAGGAATGTGGGAATCTAACTTCCCACAGTGGACATTGGGTCTCCTTTTAATTCATAATACTATTTAGTCAGTGAACTGAACAGTTCAAATGAACTGCAAATTTTTCAGCATGACACGATGCTTTAATCAGACCTGCAATTTGATGTTCAGTACAGAAAGTTGTAGAGCTGAAATTAAGGCTATATCTGACCACTAAAACCTAAAAGCAAAAATACCCACACTTCATATTTCCATTTTGCAAAGACTGATACCTAACAATAGAAAATATCCCTAAAGTATTTCTTTCAATTGGCATAATTAATAGACTTTCAAAGCAGGCACAGAAAGTCTTTTACAATGCTTCTCTCATCTTCTCCTGCTCCACCTCTGGCATACTCAGAGATGATTTGCTACTTTCCACTTCCCAGTGGTTCAGCACACTCCTTCCTAATCCCTCCTTTAAAATAGTTGCTTCTACAAATTGCAATAATCTTGATATTAAAAACACAATAAAATAAAATCAATCCTATAAGGAGCAGAGAAATGGAATCAAGTTCATCAATTCCTAAACTTTTAACAATAAATCAAATTTTAGAAATAAGATTTATCTGAAGGATAAATTGGGAAGGAATTTCAGCCACTTGTAAGAACTTCATTAATGGAAAAGGAACCCAAAAGTTCACCAGTGAGCCAACAGGTGTTTAAACAATTCCTTCTACCGATGCTCTCACGTGAACTTTATTTTCAATATTTTCAGTGATGGAGTTGTTTCTTAGCTCCTTGTGTGCTTTGCCATTCAATTAAAGCAATCCATATTGAATTCATGTCCAGACGCCTTGACCAGTAGAGCCAGATCCTCATTGGCATGCCAGTTGCTCAAAGAGAACAGCCCCTTGCATACTAATCAGAGGAGAAGGCAGTGATTCATCAGCCTATGATACTGCCTCAGCACCTACAAGCACTTATGACATGTAATTTCTGGTGCATAAGCAAGCCAGGACACATAAAAAAGCCTACAGATAGTCAGAGATAAAAATTAATAACTTTTGCTTTGTGTAATCCTGCGTGTACTTGGGGGGGGGGGGGGGGGAATATACTGGGATTAATGGACAAATGTAAGTAGGCACAAAGGAACAGACTTTCTTGGCCTTGTTTACATATTGAACAATAATAATAAAAGTGACAAGTTATGGGAAAGGCAAGTGTGAATTTTTGTCATGAGCGAGTTGGAAGACTGCTTGCAGTTCATTATGGATGCAAAATTTCCATTATTGTTTTTCCAAAACAAACCTCCTTAGAATGCCCTTTCATGACCAATAACAGAAGTTTTTATTATTCACCTTTTTCTAGTATTGAGGATGTTATTATAAGAGCTGCACAGAGCTCTTGCTGAATGGCATACAGGAAGAGAGGGGTATAACTATCTTGGGAGGAATAGCTTATTTTTCACAAGGCCAGAGCAACCACAGGGTTAGGGTCATAGCAGGCCACAGTTGTAAAATCAAGAAAGGAGAGGGAGGTAAATCAAGAACAGCAGACAAAGACATTGTGTTATGTACCCATGACAGCAGCTTCTGTAGATCAAGCTGTCATAAAAATATTCACACATCAACATTCCCGTTTGAACCCTCCCTCTTCCTGCCACAAATTCCCTTTTTCTTCCCAAACAATGGATGCACCCTCCATGAAACAATGCTGAAGAAAAATGCAACTTTTCTATCTTTATTTTTAATTTAATGTTTGCTTTCTCTTCTGCTTTCTGAAGCCTTGGTGAGATGTGTCTATTGAGAACAGTGAAACTGAAGTTACTTGAGTCGTCTTTCTACTCAGAGGTAACAAAAATAACACGAGTGATAGAATACATAATTGGAAGGTCGCACCTAATGTCTACCACCAGCACACCAGGCACAACAGTCTATTTCAACATCTTCCAGGGGTAGAGGTCTATTAATTTCAGCAGAAATCTGCCCATATACAATAGTAGAGATATGGTCACAGACTTCTATCTTAGTACTATGAAAAACTGCCATTGCCATGATAATGGTGTTAAAAACTGAAGACTATTATTTAGTCAGGAACATTGTTCATTTTAATATAAGATACAACAAATCTTTCCTACAGTGGTCAAATAGGATCACTGCATGACTCGGGTAACTACAAACCTGGGACTTGGTTTGGCACCTAACCCAGAAACCACACAACTGCCTCTTGGCACTTTCAGGTTCAGGACATGAGAAATACCCAGCTGTGCCAGCAGAAGACACTTGTCCCTGATGCCAGGAGCAGCAGTGATGCTGTGCAGGAGGGACAGGATCTCCGACAGCACCCTTTCAGAAAGCCTTTCTCCCTGCAAGTTTTTTGCTTCAGGGGAGACTAGACGGTTTGTCCTGGGTTCAGCAGTAGCAGTCATGTTTTTTCCTTTGTGTTAACTGGTGCAGTGCTGTGTTTTGACTTCTAGTTTTGAGAACAGCGTTGGTGAAGCCGATGTTGTCGGTTGTTGCTAAGTGATGTTTACCCTGACCAAGGACTCTGTGAGGCTCATGCTCTGCCAGGGAAGAGGGGAAGCTGTGAGGAAGCAGAGACGGGGCGCCTGACCTGGGCTAGCCGGGGAGGTATTCCATACCACAGCACGTCATGCCCGGGGTGGGGGGTAACTGGGAGTTACCCGGAAGGACAGGAGCTTCCGGGTGGAACTCGTTTTCTTGGCCGGTGGTATCGTATTCTCTTCCCTTGTTATTTTCCCTTATCATTGTTTTAGCTGATAGTAGCGGTGGTGATTTCTTGCTGGACTGTTCTTGTCTCAACCCGTAGGAGTTGCACTCTCTCGATCCTCCTCCCCGTTCCTCCGGGAGCGGGGAAGGGAGAGCCCCGGTGCAGGGAGGGGGGGAAGACGAACACGGACCTTGATTGTTGTCAGCTCGGCACCACTCACTGGGAGTGAGTGAACAAGTTACCTGACTGGGTTTAAACCACGACACGGTTCCTGAGAGTCACACACACCAAGAAGGAGAGCAAAGCTCTGAGCTTTTCTTTTTCCTGGTGGCTGCCCCTTACACAGCTGATATGGCCATATGGATGCACTGCAGACACATGCTGGAATCTGCAGGTGAATGCCAGGCTGGTTGTTATACAGCCCTTTATGCAGCATAAATTAATTCCCATTCAAATTGATCCCATCTCCTAACTGGTAACATGTGTAAAGACATTGTGGAGGACTACATAGGCTTCCCATCCTTTCACAGCCCTGAAGAACAGAGGGTGAAACACTAGGACTCGCAAAAACAGAAAGTCATTGATATCAGTAGGAAGATGAGCAGAAGCTCAGACCTAGCGGTTGTATTTAAGGTCTACTGCTGCATTACAACCTTTCATTTTGCTAACTTTGCTCTATTTATCGGTTACACCAGTTACTTTCATCTGTTCTGCATAATTATTTACCAAGGGTAAGTGAAGGAAGCAGAAGCTGCATCTGCATCCACAGTCACCATAGGATATATTTACAACTGGGGATTTGTGGTGCAGATAGATAAAAGATGATTAAATTATGCTTTGTAGATTAAGAGTCCGAACACTATAAAACTCATAAGCCTTTATATGCTAAACAAGAACTTTGACTCCCATTGGAGCTTTCAATAGAGATTCTGCATACACAGAGAAGACCGGATTTTTATTTTTTCACAGAGAGATTATCAAACTGTTTTGGAAACATTTTATCAGAAAAAAAATGTTAAACTGAATTGTGATGTCCAGCACATTTTCATCTCAGTTCTTCTATACAGTCATTCAAATAGATTTTACTGTTGTAATGGCACTATCACCAGTTATACATTATACATATATCCATTCCTCTGCTCCTTTCCCACTAGAAGAAAACTGTCCCAGATCTTGGCTGACTAGGAAAACATACTAACACAATATACACACACACACACTCACCCTTTTCCACCTCCATTGCTGGGGCCTTTCCCTCACCCCCAACCCAGCACTTGGGTTTAACCAGCATCGTGCGTGGTCATGCAGACCCTGTTTTGTTGAAATATCATGTGTTCTATACATTTTGCTGCATAATCTGCTAGGAAGCAACTGCTCCTGAAGAAGTGACTCCCCAATATAAGCCAGCTCCAGCCAAGAAAGGAAGTTCTACAGGTGTGTTCTGGGTTCAGCAGTAGCAGTCATGTTTTTTTTCCTTTGTGGTAGCTGGTGCAGTGCTGTGTTTTGACTTCCAGCCTGAGAACAGTGTTGGTGAAGTCGATGTTTTCAGTTGTTGCTAAGTGATGTTTACCCTGACCAAGGACTTTGTGAGGCTCATGCTCTGCCAGGGAGGAGGGGAAGCCGGGAGGAAGCAGAGACGGGGCGCCTGACCCGGGCTAGACAGGGAGGTATTCCATAACACAGCACGTCATGGCTGGGGTGGGGGGGGACTGGGAGTTACACGGAAGGACACGGTCTTCCGGGTGGAACGCGTTTTCTTGGCTGGTAGTATCGTATTCTCTTCCCTTGTTATTTTCCCTTATCATTGTTTTAGCTGATAGTAGCGGTGGTGATTTGTGTACATTGGTTGCTGGACTGTTCTTGTCTCAACCTGTGGGAGTTGCACTTTTTTTCGATCCTCCTCCCCGTTCCTCCGGGAGCGGGGAAGGGGAGAACCCTGGGGGGGAGACACGGACCTGGATTGTTGTCAGCTCGGCACCACTCACTGGGAGTGAGTGAAGAAGTTACCTGACTAGGTTTAAACCACAACAGTTCTTTTTGGCGCCCAACGTGGGGCACGAGGGGTTGAGATAAGAACAGATCTGACTGGATTGATAGTCACTCGTCACAATGCTGATTTATTGGCTCTCAAGGTTGTTCCTCTTGATCTCAAAGTTTCAGTATATCGTATCTTACGTCCATCCGGTATTTGCTGTATTAGTGTTTTTCAAGTGTGGGGCTTGGGCTAAGGTTTTTGTCCCATTGTACTTTATGGTAATGACTTGTAATACAATAGAATCATTGATCATGAAACTGATCTGGCTTATGTTCCCAGTGTGGTCACCACCTTTATACTTTGGGAGGTATATGATGGAAGTGCTTAGCAATTACACATCTTTTTTCTCCTTCTCAGGTGCTCATCCTGTGAAGGAGACATCCTTTTACCCTCCCAGTCATCCCCCCAGACCATTTACATTTGAGAGTTTTGAATTTTTTGAATGGCCTTTTAATGCTGTTGAGACTTGTTTGCTGATGGTGATGGGAATCACCATGCTAACACGCATACAGAGTGTGTTTTGCCCACTACTGATTTCAAGAGTTAAGCAGAGTCAGGTTTGGGTCTTGTCTGGGGTCAAACGACGATGTAGGAGGACCGAGAGATTTTCCCTGAGGCTGGACAGCCATGAGTGGCAGGGTGTGTGGGATAGTATGGGCAAGTATCTAGGTCAGTGGGCCCCTCCAGTACTTTGGAATTTCACTACCGAACAACTGCAAAATCCAGAAGAATTAGTAAAACACTTAAATGAGGTGTGTGGTCATTCTGGCCATACCAGAGATGGACAAATCACGGCAACGTGCTGGGGCTTGGCCTATGCTTACAGGGCCTTGTTCAACACTATCCAGCACCTTCAAAAGGAAAAGAATGTCAGCGGATCTGAGGGCAAAGCAACAGTCGCTACTCAAACTTTGGCTGCAATGAACTGCGCAGCTACCCCAGCGGCAAGTACAGCAGCTGCTCAAACTTCAACTGCAACAGACAGCGCGGTTACCCCAGCTCCAAGCACGGTAGCTGCACCACCCCCAGCAACAAGTACAGTCGCTACTCAAACTTTGGCCTCAATCAACAGAGCAGCTACCCCAGTGGCAAGTACAGCAGCTGCTCAGACTTCAACTGCAACAGACAGCGCGGTTACCCCAGCTCCAAGCACAGCAGGTACACCACCCCCAGCAACAAGTACAGTTGCTACTCAAACCACAGTGATAATCATTGCAGCCAAACCAGAGGACCACTTCGTACCAATATCGGTTGCCCCTGTACGCAAGAGAACAAGCAAAAAGGAGGCAAAAAGGGTGAAGCGAGATGAAGAACCAATGAATTCACCACCCGGTCCAGAATCTGATCAGGAGTCATCATCACATGACGAAGAAGAAGAAGAAGAGGTAACTTCTCGACCTCGGACCTCAACCGAGCTGTGGAATATGCGAAAAGATTTTACCTGTCAACCAGGGGAGCACATCATCACCTGGTTACTCCAGTGCTGGGACAAGGGGGCCGATGGTCAGGAACTAGAAGGTACAGAAGCCAAGCAGCTGGGATCACTTGCTAGAGAAGGGGGAGTTGACAAAGCAATTGCAAGAGAGAAAAAGTCCCTCAGCCTTTGGCGGCGGCTCTTGGCAGCTGTGAAAGAAGGACGATGTTACGAGTTGTTCGGCCAAGTGGACTACTATAGACAAAGGCATCCAGTCTCTGAGGGAATCGGCCATCGTAGAGATGCTCTATCACATCAAGCCGAACAGCGGGGATACACCTATAGATCCAGATGAAGTTGAATGTACACGACCCATGTGGCGAAAACTTACACGGAATGCACCGTCATCATATGCCCGTTCATTGGCAACAGTAACCTGGAATGACATAGTACCACTAACAGTGGATGAAATGGTTCATAAACTCCGAGAGTTCGAAGACAACCTCACCCCTTCCATCATCTCGGCTGTGAAAAAAATGTCCCAGGACCTCGAACAATTGAGGGACGATGTATCTGATTTATCCAGCTCCTCACGTGTACCAACACACGTCTCAGCTATTAACAAAAGGCGTCCTATTGTTCAAGAGAGGAGATACAGGAGGTATACGCCACGGGGTACCCTATGGTTTTACCTGCTGGATCACGGAGAAGACATGACAAAGTGGGATGGAAAACCTACTTCAGCTTTGGAGGAACGGGTGAGTGAACTGAAGAGGGGAGCAAGGGCCAAGACTGATCGTCCCATGAGAGCTACGGCTTCAGTCTCTGGTGAGCAGTTTTCCAGATGGAATGGAAAAGCTGATTTTACTCCAGCTCCTGTGATAATGAAGAATAATCCCTTTCACCACGACTTAAGTGTCCAATGTTGTGATGGCCATTAGAGGGGCCCTGCCTCCAGCCTGGTGGAGGTAGGGGACAATCGGATTTACTGGACTGTGTGGATCAGATGGCCTGGCACATCAGTCCCACAGAAGTATAAGGCTCTAGTAGATACCGGTGCACAGTGTACCCTGATGCCATCAAGCTGTCAAGGGGTGGAACCCATCTATATTTCTGGAGTAACAGGAGGATCCCAAGAGTTGACTGTGCTGGAGGCTGAAATCAGCCTGACTGGGAGGGAATGGCAAAAGCACCCTATTGTGACTGGTCCAGAGGCTCCATGCATTCTCGGCATAGACTACCTCAAGAGAGGGTACTTCAAAGACCCAAAAGGGTACCGGTGGGCTTTTGGTATTGCTGCTTTGGAGACTGAGGAAATTGAGCAGCTGTCCACCTTGCCTGGTCTCTCAGAAGATCCCTCTGCTGTGGGGTTGCTGAAAGTTGAAGAACAACAAGTGCCAATTGCGACCACAACAGTGCACCGTCGGCAATATCGCACCAACCGAGACTCCCTGATTCCCATCCATCAGCTGATCCGTAGACTGGAGAGTCAGGGGGTGATCAGCAGGACCCGCTCACCCTTCAATAGCCCCATATGGCCAGTGCGAAAGTCTAATGGAGAATGGAGACTAACAGTAGACTATCGTGGCCTGAATGAAGTCACACCACCATTGAGTGCTGCCGTACCGGACATGCTAGAACTTCAGTATGAACTAGAGTCAAAGGCAGCCAAGTGGTATGCCACGATTGATATTCCCAATGCATTTTTCTCAATTCCTTTGGCAGCAGAGTGCAGGCCACAGTTTGCTTTTACTTGGAGGGGTGTCCAGTTCACTTGGAACTGACTGCCCCAGGGGTGGAAACACAGCCCTACCATTTGCCATGGACTGATCCAGACTGCACTGGAACAGGGGCAAGCTCCAGAACACCTGCAATACATTGATGACATTATTGTGTGGGGCGATACAGCGGAAGAAGTCTTTGAGAAAGGGAGGAAAATAATCCAAATCCTGCTGAAAGCCGGTTTTGCCATAAAACGGAGTAAGGTCAAGGGACCTGCACAGGAGATTCAATTTTTGGGAATAAAATGGCAAGATGGACGTAGACAGATCCCCACAGATGTGATCAACAAGATAACAGCAATGTCTCCACCAACTAATAAGAAAGAAACGCAAGCTTTCTTGGGTGCAGTGGGGTTCTGGAGAATGCACATCCCAAATTACAGTTCGATTGTAAGCCCTCTCTATCATGTGACCCGGAAGAAGAATGATTTTAAATGGGGCCCTGAGCAGCAACAAGCCTTTGAGCAAATTAAACGCGAGATAGTTCATGCAGTAGCCCTTGGACCAGTCCGGACCGGACCAGATGTAAAAAATGTACAGTACACTGCAGCTGGGGAGAACGGTCCTACCTGGAGCCTCTGGCAGAAAGCTCCAGGAGAGACTCGAGGTCGACCCCTCGGCTTTTGGAGTCGGGGATACAAAGGATCTGAGGCCAGCTATACCCCAACTGAGAAAGAGATACTGGCAGCCTATGAAGGTGTTCGAGCTGCTTCGGAAGTGATTGGCACTGAAGCACAGCTCCTCCTGGCACCCCGGCTGCCCGTGCTGGGCTGGATGTTCAAAGGCAGGGTCTCCTCTACACATCATGCAACTGATGCTACATGGAGTAAATGGGCTGCACTAATTACACAACGAACTCGAATAGGAAATCCCAGTCGTCCAGGCATTCTTGAAGTCATCATGGACTGGCCAGAGGGCAAAGATTTCGGAATGTCACCAGAGGAGGAGGTGGTGCGTGCTGAAGAGGCCCCACCATATAATAAACTGTCAGAAAGTGAAAAGCAGTATGCCTTGTTTACTGATGGCTCTTGCCGTATTGTGGGAAAGCATCGGAGATGGAAGGCAGCTGTATGGAGTCCTGGACGACAAGTTGCAGAAACTGCTGAAGGAGAGGGTGAATCGAGTCAATTTGCCGAGGTGAAAGCCATCCAGCTGGCCCTGGACATTGCTGAACGAGAAAAGTGGCCAGTACTTTATCTCTATACTGACTCATGGATGGTGGCAAATGCCCTGTGGGGGTGGTTGAAGCAATGGAAGCAGAGCAACTGGCAACACAGATGTAAACCCATCTCGGCTGCTGCATTGTGGAAAGATATTGCTGCCAGGGTGCAGAACCTGGTGGTGAAGGTACGTCATGTAGATGCCCATGTACCCAAGAGGCGGGCCACTGAGGAACACCAGAACAACCAACAAGTGGATAAAGCGGCTAAGATTGAAGTGGCTCAGATGGACTTAGATTGGCAACATAAAGGTGAATTATTTTTGGCCCGGTGGGCCCATGACACTTCAGGCCATCAGGGCAGAGATGCAACATATAGATGGGCCCGTGACCGAGGGGTGGACTTAACAATGGACACTATTGCCCAGGTTATTCATGAGTGTGAAACATGTGCTGCAATTAAACAAGCCAAGCGGTTAAAGCCTCTTTGGTATGGAGGACGATGGTTGAAGTATAAATATGGGGAGGCCTGGCAGATTGACTATATCACACTGCCACCAACCCGCCAAGGCAAGCGCCATGTGCTTACCATGGTGGAAGCAACCACCGGGTGGCTGGAAACATACGCTGTGCCCCATGCCACTGCCCGGAACACCATCCTGGGCCTTGAGAAACAGATTTTGTGGCGACACGGCACCCCAGAGAGAATTGAGTCAGACAATGGGACTCATTTCCGGAATAACCTTATAGATATTTGGGCCAAAGAGCATGGCATTTAGTGGGTATATCACATCCCCTACCGTGCACCAGCCTCTGGGAAAATCGAAGCATTGGGATACACATTTACCAAAGGCCACCTGGTTGGTCAACACCAGAGGATCTGCCAACAGGGCTGGCCCAGCCCAGTCAGAACTTTTACATATTGTAGAGGGGGACAAAGTTCCCGTGGTGCATATGAAGAATTTGCTGGGGAAGACAGTCTGGGTTATTCCTGCGTCAGGTAAAGGTAAACCCACTCGTGGGATTGCTTTTGCTCAGGGACCTGGATATACTTGGTGGGTAATGCGGGAAGATGGGGAAGTCCGATGTATACCTCAAGGGGATTTGATTTTAGGGGAAAACAGCCAGTGAACTCAATTGTATGCTGTTGCCTGCTGTGTAATGCTTTTATAGCCCATCAACTAGATGTCTCCAGGTCACCAGCGACTGGCCCTGACTTCCCTCCAGCCATCATCCCAACAGAGAATGAACTTGGAACATCATGGACCGAATGGACTCGGCAGCATTATAGGGATTGGCCGGTGGTATCGTATTCTCTTCCCTTGTTATTTTCCCTTATCATTGTTTTAGCTGATAGTAGCGGTGGTGATTTGTTGCTGGACTGTTCTTGTCTCAACCCGTAGGAGTTGCACTCTCTCGATCCTCCTCCCCGTTCCTCCGGGAGTGGGGAAGGGGAGAGCCCCGGTGCGGGCGGGGGGGGCTGGGGAGACGGACACAGACCTCGATTGTTGTCAGCTCGGCACCACTCACTGGAAGTGAGCGAATGAGTTACCTGACTGGGTTTAAACCACGACAGCAACTCAGCAACCCAGTCTGCTCAGTTGAGCCAAGGCTCCGGCTGAAGCACTTACAGTGATTTGGCATATTATGATTGGATACATGTTTTGAAGACCCTTAGTGACTAACATATAATTGGTTAAACACAGGTGTGAGAACTCAACCTTGAAAGCTTGCCAACAGTCCACAGTTCTCATTAACTTGGTGAATTCCAGCCTCTTATCTTGCTTGCTTAAGCTTCTTCAGGCCTCTCATGGCCTTGCTGTATCTTTCAGGACTATTCAAAGTTTATGTACCAATTATGCGTTCTCCCCTGAGAACACTGTCTCCACATCTTCCCCCTTTATGTTTTATATATGGTTTGGGTGACCCTACTTGAGCAGGGGATCTGGGCTACATTATATCCCTAACATATGCCAACTAGAGGCTGCCTGGGCCTGCCCCCTTTTTCTGCTGTATGGCTCTCTGATAACAGGCTGTATAGCTCTCTGATCCTTCACATCAAGGTCTGGCATGGCATGTGTCCCCACCCCTCCATGCCTGCTGTGTTGCAGCCAACAGCAGAGCTAAAGGTTCTTCTTGGTGGCAAACACAGAAGCCAACCCAGTCTTGCCCTTGATTGTGGTAGAAGGCATTTGGTCAGCCTCAGTCCTTGCACTTTGTTGTCAATGCACAGTTTCACCTGCTTCATCCAGTAACAAGTCGCTACTACAGCAAGGCACACACAAATTTACATTAGCAGAGTAACTATTACAGGGTGCAGCAGCATGTTGAAGATGCTGATGGCAGTGAAGGACTAGCCAAAGAAATTTCTTACCAGTGGAATTCTCCCCCCTCTTAATTTGTTCCATCACCTGCTTTATAACACTACCATTGTATTAAAATTTTTCTAGCTTTTGCCTTAGCATTTTCTAGCAGCTACTGCAAATTTCCATACTCTAACATCTCTTTTACAAGTGACAAATCTATACAACACAAGGTGCAGTTTCTTTTTAGCTACTAGCTAGTAAATACAGGTGTGTTATACACAAAATCACAACTTCTAATAATAGCTATTTTACAAGCACACATATTCGGGATGTTACTTTTCAGTTGCCCCCAAGTGATGTTTTGCAGTTATTTGTTCTTTCTCTTCCTCTATCTCACTCTGCTTGGGGTAATCACGGTCAGCTCCTGTAGCTGAGGCATCAGGTTTATCCATTCGTCTGTCCAGCTCATGGCAAGGCTTCACAAACTTTGCAGGCAGTCACCATGGACCTGTAGGCAGGAGGACACAAATATACTAAAAAAAATACTTTTTAGTCCCTGCAAAAGCCATCATTACTTCAACTACAGTCCCACGTACAGAACGTGGCAGAAGGACCCTGTGGAGACTAACAGCAAACCAGCTCCGAGAAGCATCATTGCAGTGCGAGGTGGCAGGCTCAACCATAGCGGGCGTCCCCGCAGAGGCTCTCCCTCCCCCACATCGTATGAGGCTTGGGCTTTTATACTGACCAAAATGCACCCTCATTCCGACACAGGTGGCCAGCCTGTGCTGGAAGAAGTGGCCAGCAGTATCTACAGAGGTCTCCAAGGGTTGATAGAAACCTGGACATACTTATATTTACCAACTTCTAGTACATGAGTATCACAGAGAAACTGTATGGGCTCCCCCTGTCAATTGCAAGAAAAACTCATAACATATACAGCTTGAGTATAAGAGGATTTTAACCCATACGTGGTCACTGCTTGTCAGGCCTCCTTAACTATTTTGAGATCAAGAGCTTCCCACTCTTTTGCCCCCTGCTGTGTAGTAAACACAGGATATGCAAAGATGCCCATTGCAGAAAATTCCCCAGTAATGTTTGCATCCTCGGTTACCCATTGTTACAACTGAGCATCTCCAGGGCCAGTAAGTCTGAGCAGACCGACCCAGGAGACAAAGAGTCAGGGTCTGGAAGCAGAGGATATAAATCTGGCTCGGATTCAGGGGATTCGGGGGCTGATCCTGCGCCGAACTCGGGGTCTCCGTTGCTCGCAGCTGTGTCTTTCTTGTCAGATGTATCTCGTTCGGTATGTAGCCATCTGCAGACCTGGCTCCCCCGTAACCGAGTTAAAAATTTTTTCATTCTCGGGCATAGTGGGTTGGAGAGGCTCGCGGTTCCTTTAAATCTCCTGCTAGCGCTTGATCCCTATTTTCTACTGCGTGCTTCAAAATGGCGCCGCAATCGATCCGGTGCCGAGGCACCGCCCTCTTTCTTTCGGATTCCTCGACATTTATCATGCGTATACCTTCTAATATACTTTCTCTGTCCTTTTCAAAGTCCCTACTTTCGGAACTGGGGTGGTGGGGGAGCAGGGGGTTACACCTCCTCCGCGGCACCTTCTGATGGAGGGGGAGAAAAGGAAGGGGGGGGGGTGGTGGTGGTAAACCCTGTGCTCCCGCGAGTTGGGGGGAGCGAGTTGTAATCTTCCCCCAGTTTCAACCGACCGGGAATGTCTGTTCCTAGTTTCTTCGTTGCTACCGCGGCAGTTTTCTTTTCTGCCTTGTGTCTTTTTATGCAGTTCATTACTTCCCTCTGTGGTTTACCGAGTTTCTTTGCCTTTTTATAATCATTAAGCACTGAGTCAAATAGTTCATCACCAAGCTTTCACCACTCACTCTCCTCAAATATTGTATTAGGATCTGCAAAAAATCCCTTAGCCTTCCCTACAGCCAGTAGACCTGCTAGCTGCTTTAGAGTCTCAGGCTCAATTCCCCGCTTTTATAAAAAGCACTGTAAAAAATTCAGGGCTCAGTTCCCCGCTTTTATAAAATCACTGTAATAAGTCCAGGGCTACCTCTCGGTCCATTTTCATGGCCAGCCTTTTCCGGATCGTTTTCTTCTGGGTCGTCCTGTAACCTCAGTCTCCAGATCGGCCTCCCGACGCAGCAGTGTCTGGTTCGCCCCAGCGGCGGATTCCTTTCGGTTAGTCCAAGCACCCGGGTCCATCATGCCACCGCAGCAGCATTGCCCGCGCTTCCTGGCCGCTGCCGCCGGCGCCGCTCACTCGCCGTTCCGGGTCCCCGTCGACCGGGGCCCTGTATCCGGGTCCCCGTTAAACCGGGGCCCTGTATCTGGGTCCCCATTAAACCGGGGCCCTGTATCCGGGTCCCCGCTAGTCGGGGCCCTGTAATCCGGGTCCCCGCTCGTCGGGGCCCTGTATTCCGGGTCCCCGCTAGTCGGGGCCCTGTAATCCGGGTCCCTGTCGGCCGGGGCCCTGTATCCGGGTCCCCGCTAGTTGGGGCCCTGTAGTCCGCGTCCCTGTTCGGGCGCCATTTGTAAGCGGCGAGGAGAAGCAGACAGGCCAACCCAATATGGGTGATAAGCAAACTTCTACTTTATTTGTGATGCAGTTCACACATATATAGGAGTGGTATTCAGCCACTCCTTCTTGGCACAACAGTATTGGTTAGCCCCCCACAGCTTCCTCCACATTCTCCTCCCATGTCCGGTCTTCGGTTACCTGTGGGGGCCACCCCTTGCCTTGCTTGCACAGTCCTCCAGAACTCTATGGTCCTGCTCTTAGAGTCATTCTGCAACAATGAGTGAGCAATGATATTGTTAAGCAAGTGTCCTGATCTATCCCCTTGTACATTGCAAGTACGATAAGCATGAGCAAGCAGTAACTGTTAAGTAAGTGGTTTGACCTATCCCCTTGTACATTGTAAGTGCCATGTACGATAAGCATGAGCAAGCAGTAACATTGTTAAGCAAGTGGCTCAACCCTAACCCCCCTGTACATTTGTTAACCCTTTGCATCACTCTACATTAGCAACCCTCAATCAATTTTCAAGCTTTCTGGACATCCCAAGTCCTAGAAATTTGATGCTCCAGCACTGGAAATCTCAACTGCTGGGAGGTTGGCATAAAATTTATTACTCTCAACATGGTGCTTTCTCATTTACAGTTTATAATTCCCACAGGTCTATAACAGAATCTGGTCCACGAGGCAGTGAATGATACACAAGTAAATGAAGACACAGGGCAGATTATTTTGCTACTATAGAACACTATTGCTTCACCGGCTTCAGTAGAGTTGTTTGTACCAGTTTACTGGCAAAGAACATCTCCCAGAACAATAGTATGATAATGACTGTGCCCATACAGCTCTGTCCATGTGAATTCTCACATACATTTTGAGGCATTCCTTAATTTGACCTTCTAAAACTTTGAATTACTGATGTGGAATGGTGACACCCTGTTGTGTCCAATATAACATAGACACCTCTAATAATCAATATTTTAGGGAACAAAACTGTATTCTATTCTATAGGCAATATTATTTGCTGAAGCACCAAAGTATTCCCCAGAAATCTTTGACTGGAACTGAACAAGCACAATCTCACTTCTTTTTCAAGATCTGAGCAGATTACAACACAAGGTGGTACACTGCTGCTAGTTCATCAGTCATGACAGAACATTAAAGCACCAAGAGTCCCATCTTTAAAATGAAACCCTGCATTCCTGTACTCCACAGGAGGAATTCAGACTGCAAAGGCTTCAGTTTCAAAAAGCAGCATATTTTTTTGTGAACTTAAATATTACTGCAGCATAGTGAATCCAGAATCACTCATTTATTTGGAATTAACACTAATTGCATTTGAAGACCAAGACTTTAAAGACTTAAAGAAAGGCAGGCAAGTAAACTTCATTCCCAGACGTGCTGGGACTTCTCTACAAGGCCCATACTATTCTGATTATGCCTAAATTGTATTTCCTCATGTAATTGTAATAGAGATTTAAAAAAAGTCCTGCAGATGACTTTACCTCTCAGTCTGACTTCCCATCTGATTTTATTTTGACATCAACCTCGAAAGGATTCTTGAATAGACACAAACATAAGTAAAACCTGGTAACCCAAGATGTACAAGACAACAGATGTTTAAGTCACTCCTCTTGGGTGTCAGAGCTCCTGGTGAATACCTTTATGCTGATAAACCAGCATCTTCTTTGAGCATACTGCACTTATAACTGGGTTTTCTCTCTGAAAACAGAGAGAGTAGACATTAAAATGACTTGCCAGAAAAGCACACTATATTTTTAAAATGCAACATTTTTTTTTCCCTAATTCAAAACAGCAGATGTTAAAGACTCTTCCTAGTGCATGTTAGTGACAGGCAAAGCTCCCAGAGGAGTGTCTACCTTCAAAGACAGGTAAATGAGGGCCCATAAAAACCAGCCAAGTATTGATGTTGTAGTAAAATTCAAGGAAAACACATTGGTAGACAAGTAAATATGTCAATAATAATTTAATATAATTTCCCTAAAATGGAGGTAATAGGTATTCAGGGAATACACATTCAGGGTTTACATCAAATATGCCTGTGGAAAATTGTGAAATAACATATTTTTTAAAATGTAGATGCTTTGGCTGACATTAGTTTATGATGAAAATCACTCTCCTGAAATGATAAAGGGAAGGAAAAAATAAAGCTTCCATACATACACAGCTTGCATCTTCTAAAACCATTCCCCAAATGAAAACTCAGATACAGAGACTGATGCATACAGGTCATTTGTTTGTGTTTTAGCTTCCCCTTTAAAATGATGGACTGCAATTACTAAATAGTAATGAACCAATCATGTTGCAAATTATATATTCTGTGTAATTCTGAGTTATAGAATCTAACATCAAGTTCATTTAAAATATTCCAAAATTACATATTTTCCTCTCAAAATGTTTCTAGTTGCAAGCTTATGACCATGAGCAAATCAAGTATAAAAATTTTATTTTCCTTACATGTTAATTCAATATATTTAGATCAACTGCTACAATGGATCACTGTGCACCACACAGGATGGTGCTGGATGCTGCTAAAGTACCGTTATCAATTATAATGTTGTTTCTATAAATTTTAAACAATACTTTACGTGACTCATTTAGGTAAGGTTCACATAAAGAAAAAAACAGAAAAAAATCCCCTCACCTACTTCAAACAGATAGGGCTACTTTCATCTCTAAATTGAAATTTCATGGTGCAGGCGTAATATGATAAAAGCTTGCATTTTTTTCCAGGGACATAAGAAAATAGGGAATAATAAAAAAAGGAGAAAAGAAATACATTAATGGAAAAATGCATTTTCCATGAGCTCAGATGCTGAACAGAGGAGGAAACAGAACCCAGAAAAGTGAATGTATGAATTTATATGAAAACCAGAAGTACAGATGTCCTGGGTTTAGCAGTAGCAGTCAATTTTTCTCCTTCTTGGTAGCTGGTGCAGCGCTGTGTTTTGACTTCCAGCCTGGGAACAGTGCTGGTGATACCGATGTTTTTAGTTGTTGCTAAGTAACGTTTACCCTGACCAAGAACTTCATGAGTCTTATGCTCTGCCAGGGAGGAGGGGAAGCCGGGAGGAAGCAGAGACAGGATACCTGCCCAAAGCTAGCCAAAGAGGTATTCCATACCACAGCACATCATGCCCGGGGTGGGGGGTAACTGGGAGTTACCCGGAAGGACACAGGGTCTTCTGGGTCAGACTCGTATTTCGTCAGGTGTTATCGTATTCTCTTCCCTTGTTATTTTGTCTTATCATTGCTATCGTTGGTGGTAGCGGTGGTGATTTGTGTTGTACATTGGTTGCTGGACTGTTCTTGTCACAACCCCTGAGAGTTGCATTATTTCGATTCTCCTCCCCATCCCTCAGGGAGTGGGGAAGGGGTGGGGGTGGGGGGGGGAGTGAGGGGAAGGAAGAAAGAGGGAGGAAAAGGGGGGGAGTGAGTGAATAAGCTGTCTGGCTAGGGTTTAAACCACGACAGTTCTTCTTGGCGCCCAATGTGGGGCACAAAGGGTTGAGATAACAACAGATCTGTCCTGTTTAATAGTCACTTGTCACAATGCTGATTTATTGGCTCTCAAAGTTGTTCCTCTTGATTTCACAGTTTCAGTATACCGTAATTACTTCGAGCCGGTATTTGCTGTATTAGGGCTTTACAAGTGTGACGCTTGGGCTAAGGATTTTGTCTCATTGTACTTTATGGCAATGACTTGTAATACAATAGAATCATTGAACATGAAACTGATCTGGCTTATGTTCCCAGTGTGGTCATCACCTTTATACTTTAGGAAGTATATAATAGAAGTGCTTAGCAATTACACATCTTTTTTATCCTTCTCAGGTAGTCAACCTGTGAAGGAGAAATTCTTTCACCCTCCCAGTCCGCCCCCTCCCCAGACCATTTAAAGCGTAATTTGAGAGTTCGGAAGTTTTTGAATGGGCTTTTTATGCTGTTGAGACTTGTTTGCTGATTGTGATGGCGATCACCATGTTGGCATGCATGCAGAGTGTATTTCGCCCACGACCATTTCGCCTGATCTTGAGAGTGAAGCATCTAGGTTTGGGTATTGTCCATGGTTAGGGAAAGAGAGGAAGAGGGGAAGAGGGGAAGAGGGGAAGGAAGAGAGGAAGGAAGGAAGAGGAGAAGGAAGGAAGAGGGGAAGAAAGGAAAAGGGGAAGGAAGGAAGAGGGGAAGGAAGGAAGGAAGAGGTGAAGGAAGGAAAAAAGGAAGAGGGAAAAAAAAAAGGAAGCGGGGAAGGAAGGAAGGAAGAGGGGAAGGAAGGAAGGAAGAAGGGAAGGAAGAAGAAGGAAGAGGGGAAGGAAGGAAGAGGGGAAGGAAGGAAGGAAGGAAGGAAGTAAGTTCCAGTATCGAAGAGGGCATACAAGGAAGGAAGAAGGAAAGGAGGAAGGAAGGGAGGGAGGGAGGAAGGAAAGAAGGAAGGAAGGAAGGAAAGAAGTTCCAGTATCGAAGACGGGCATACAAGGAAGGAAGAAGGAAAGGAAGTGAAGGAAGGAAGGAAGTTCCAGTATCGAAGACGGGCATACAAGGAAGGAAGAAGGAAAGGAAGGAAAGGAAGGAAAGGAAGGAAGGAAGTAAGTAAGGAAGTAAGTTCCAGTATCGAAGACGGGCATACAAGGAAGGAAAAAGGAAAGGAAGGAAGGAAGGGAGGGAGGGAGGGAGGAAGGAAGGAAGGAAGGAAGTTCCAGTTTCGAAGACGGGCATACAAGGAAGGAAAAAGGAAAGGAAGGGAGGGAAGGAGGGAGGGAGGGAGGGAGGAAGGGATGGAGGGAGGAAGGAAGGAAGGAAGGACGGAAGGAAGGAAGTTCCAGTATCAAAGACAAGAATACAAGGAAGGAAGAAGGAAAGGAAGGGAGGGAAGGAGGGAGGGAGGGAGGGAGGAAGGCACGGAGGGAGGGAGGAAGGAAGGAAGGAAGGACGGAAGGAAGGAAGTTCCAGTATCAAAGACAAGAATACAAGGAAGGAAGAAGGAAAGGAAGGGAGGGAGGGAGGGAGGGAGGAAGGAAGGAAGGAAGGAAGTAAGTTCCAGTATCAAAGACGGGCATACAAGCAAGGAAGAAGGAAAGAAAGGAAGGAAAGGAGAGAGGGAGGAAGGAAGGAAAGAAGGAAGGAAGTTCCAGTATTGAAGACGGGCATACAAGGAAGGAAGAAGGAAAGGAAGGAAGGAAGGAAGGGAGGGAGGGAGGAAGGAAGGAAGGAAGTAAGTTCCAGTATCGAAGATGGGCATACAAGGAAGGAAGAAGGAAAGGATGGAAGGAAGGGAGGGAGGAAGGGAGGGAGAAAAGAGGAAGGAAAGAAGGAAGGGAGGGAGGAAAAGAGGAAGGAAAGAAGGAAGGAAGGAAGGAAGTTCCCGTATCGAAGACGGGCATACAAGGAAGAAAGAAGAAAAGGAAGGGAAGGAAGGAAGGAAAGAAAGAAGGATGGAAGGAAGGAAGTTCCAGTATCGAAGACGGGCATACAAGGAAGAAAGAAGGAAAGGAAGGAAAGGAAGGAAGGAAAGGAAGGAAGGAAGGAAGGAAGGAAGGATTGGAGGAAGGAAGTTCCAGCATCGAAGACGGGCATACAAGGAAGGAAGAAGGAAACGAAGGAAGGAAGGAGGGGAGGGAGGGAGGGAGGGAGGGAGGAAGGAAGGAAGGAAGGAAGGAAGAAAGGATAGAAGTTCCAGTATCGAAGACGGGCATACAAGGAAGGAAGAAGGAAAGGAAGGAAGGAAGGAAGTAAGTTCCAGTATCAAAGACGGGCATACAAGCAAGGAAGAAGGAAAGAAAGGAAGGAAAGGAGGGAGGGAGGAAGGAAGGAAAGAAGGAAGGAAGTTCCAGTTTTGAAGACGGGCATACAAGGAAGGAAGAAGGAAAGGAAGGAAGGAAGTAAGTTCCAGTATCGAAGACGGGCATACAAGGAAGGAAGAAGGAAAGGAAGGAAGGAAGGGAGGGAGGGAGGAAGGAAGGAAGGAAGTAAGTTCCAGTATCGAAGATGGGCATACAAGGAAGGAAGAAGGAAAGGATGGAAGGAAGGGAGGGAGGAAGGGAGGGAGGAAAAGAGGAAGGAAAGAAGGAAGGAAGGAAGGAAGTTCCCGTATCGAAGACGGGCATACAAGGAAGAAAGAAGAAAAGGAAGGGAAGGAAGGAAGGAAGGAAGGATAGAAGGAAGGATGGAAGGAAGGAAGTTCCAGTATCGAAGACGGGCATACAAGGAAGAAAGAAGGAAAGGAAGGAAGGGAGGGAGGGATGGAGGGAGGGAGGGAGGAAGGAAGGAAGGAAGGAAAGAAGGAAGGAAGTTCCAGTATTGAAGACGGGCATACAAGGAAGGAAGAAGGAAAGGAAGGAAGGAAGGAAGTAAGTTCCAGTATCGAAGACGGGCATACAAGGAAGGAAGAAGGAAAGGAAGGAAGGAGGGGAGGGAGGTAGGGAGGAAGGAAGGAAGGAAGTTCCAGTATCGAAGAAGGGCATACAAGGAAGAAAGGAAGGAAGGAAGGAAGGAAGGAAGGAAGGGAGGAAAGAAAGGAAGGAAAGGAAGGAAGGAAGTTCCAGTATCGAAGACGGGCATACAAGGAAGAAAGAAGGAAAGGAAGGAAAGGAAGGAAGGAAAGGAAGGAAGGAAGGAAGGAAGGATGGGAGGAAGGAAGTTCCAGTATCGAAGACGGGCATACAAGGAAGGAAGAAGGATAGGAAGGAAGGAGGGAAGGAAGGGATGGAGGGAGGAAGGAATTAAGGAAGGAAGGAAGGAAGTTCCAGTATTGAAGACGGGCATACAAGGAAGGAAGAAGGAAAGGAAGGAAAGGAAGGAAGGAAAGGAAGGAAAGGAAGGAAGGAAAGGAAGGAAGGAAAGGAGGAAGGATGGGAGGAAGCAAGTTCCAGTATCGAAGATGGGCATACAAGAATGGAAAAAGGAGAGTAAGGAAGGAAGGAGGGAGGGAGGGAGGGAGGGAGGGAGGGAGGGAGGAAGGAAGGAAGGAAGGAAAAAAGGAAGGAAGGATAGAAGTTCCAGTATCGAAGACGGGCATACAAGGAAGGAAGAAGGAAAGGAAGGAAAGAAGGAAGGAAGGGAGGGAGGGAGGAAGTAAGTAAGGAAGGCAGGAAGGAAGAAGGAAGGGAAGGAATGAAAGAAGGAAGGAAGGGAGGGAGGGAGGAAGGAAGGAAGGACGGAAGGAAGGAATGAAGTTCCAGTATAGAAGATGGCATACAAGGAAAGAAGAGGGAAAGGAAGGAAGGGCGGGAGGGACGGAGGGAGGGAGGGAGGGAGGAAGGAAGGAAGGAAGGAAGGAAGGAAGTTCCAGTATCAAATACAAGAATACAAGGAAGGAAGAAGGAAAGGAAGGAAGGAAGGGAAGGAGGGAGGGAGGGAGGAAAAGAGGAAGGAAGGAAGGAAGTTCCCGTAGCGAAGACGGGCATACAAGGAAGAAAGAAAAAAAGGAAGGGAAGGAAGGAAGGAAAAAAGGAAGGAAGGAAGGAAGTTCCAGTATCGAAGATGGGCATGCAAGGAAGGAAGAAGGAAAGGAAGGAAGGAAGGGAGGGAGGGAGGGAGGAAGGAAGGCAGGGAGGGAGGGAGGAAAACGGGAAGGAAGGAAGGAAGGGAGGGAGGGAGGGAGGAAGTTCTAGTATCAAAAACAAGAATGCAAGGAAGGAAGAAGGAAAGGAAGGGTGGGAGGGAGGGAGGAAGGAAGGAAGGAAGGAAAGAGAAGACGGGCATACAAGCAAGGAAGAAGGAAAGGAAGGAAGGGAGGGAGGGAAGGGAGGAAAAGAGGAAGGAAAGAAGGAAGGAAGGAAGGAAGGAAGGAAGTTCCCGTATCGAAGGCGGGCATACAAGGAAGGAAGAAGGAAAGGAAGGAAAGGAAGGAAGGAAAGGAAGGAAAGGAAGGAAGGAAAGGAAGGAAGGAAAGGAGGAAGGATGAGAGGAAGGAAGTTCCAGTATCGAAGACGGACATACAAGAAAGGAAGAAGGAAAGGATGGAAGCAAGGAGGGGAGGGAAGGAGGAAGGGAGGGAGGAAGGGAGGGAGGGAGGGCAACGGGAAGGAAGAAAGGAAGGGAGGGAGGTAGGAAGTTCCAGTATCAAAAACAAGAATACAAGGAAGGAAGAAGGAAAGGAAGGGAGGGGGGGAGGGAGGGAGGGAGGAAGGAAGGAAGGAAGGAAGGAAGTTCCAGTATCGAAGACGGGCATAAAAGCAAGGAAGAAGGAAAGGAAGGAAGGGAGGGAGGGAGGGAGGAAAAGAGGAAGGAAAGAAGGAAGGAAGGAAGGAAGTTCCCGTATCGAAGACAGGCATACAAGGAAGAAAGAAGAAAAGGAAGGGAAGGAAGGAAGGAAGGAAGGAAGGAAGGAAGGAAGGAAGGAAGGAAGGAAAGAAGGAAGGAAGGCAGGAAGTTCCAGTATCGAAGACGGGCATACAAGGAAGAAAGAAGGAAAGGAAGGAAAGGAAGGAATGAAAGAAGGAAGGATGGGAGGAAGGAAGTTCCAGTATCGAAGACGGGCATACAAGGAAGGAAGAAGGAGAGGAAGGAAGGTAGGCAGGGAGGGAGGGACGGAGGGAGGAAGGAAGGAAGGAAGGAAGGAAGGAAAAAAGGAAGGAAGTTCCAGTATCGAAGACGGGCATGCAAGGAAGGAAGAATGATAGGAAAGAAGGAAGGGAAGGAGGGAGGAAGGACGGAAGGAAAGAAGGAAGGAAGAATGAAAGGAAGGAATGAAGGAAGAAAGGAAGGGAGGGAGGAAGGAAGGAAGGAAGGAGGAAAGGAAGAAATGAAAGAAGATCCAGTCTCGAAGACGGGCATACAAGGAAAGAAGAAGGAAAGGAAAAAAGGGAGGGAGGGAGGGACGGAGGGAGGAAGGAAGGAAGGAAGGAAGGAAGGAAGGGAGGGAGGAAGTTCCAGTATCAAAGACGGGCATACAACGAAGGAAGAAGGAAAGGAAGGAAGGAAGGGTGGGAGGGAGGGAGGAAGGAAGGAAGGAAGGAAGGAAGTTCAGGTATCGAAGTCGGGCATACAAGGAAGGAAGAAGGAAAGAATGGAAGGAAGGGCGGGAGGGAGGGAGGAAAAGAGGAAGGAAAGAAGGAAGGAAGGAAGGAAGTTCCCGTATCGAAGAAGGGCATACAAGGAAGAAAGTAGAAGAGGAAGGGAAGGAATTAAGGAAGCAAGGAAAGAAAGAAGGAAGGAAGGAAGGAAGTTCCAGTATCGAAGACGGGCATACAAGGAAGAAAGAAGGAAAGGAAGGAAAGGAAAGAAGGAAAGGAAGGAAGGACGGAAGGAAGGATGGGAGGAAGGAAGTTCCAGTATCGAAGACGGGCATACAAGGAAGGAAGAAGGATAGGAAGGAAGGAGGGAAGGAAGGGATGGAGGGAGGAAGGAATTAAGGAAGGAAGGAAGAAGGATAGGAAGGAAGGAGGGAAGGAAGGGATGGAGGGAGGAAGGAATTAAGGAAGGAAGGAAGGAAGGAAGGAAGTTCCAGTATTGAAGATGGGCATACAAGGAAGGAAGAAGGAAAGGAAGGAGAGGAAGGAAGGAAAGGAAGGAAAGGAAGGAAGGAAAGGAAGGAAGGAAAGGAGGAAGGTTGGGAGGAAGGAAGTTCCTGTATCGAAGACGGGCATGCAAGGAAGGAAGAATGAAAGGAAGGAAGGAAGGGAAGGAGGGAGGAAGGACGGAAGGAAAGAAGGAAGCAAGGTAGAAAGAAAGAAAGGAAGGAAGGAAGGAAGGAAGGGAGGGAGGAAGGAAGGAAGGAAGAAAGGAAGGAAGGAAAGAAGATCCAGTATCGAAGACGGGCATGCAAGGAAAGAAGAAGGAAAGGAAGAAAGGAAGGAAGGAAGGGAGGAAGGAAGGAAGGAAGGAAGGAAGGAAGGAAGGAAGGAAGTTCCATTAACGAAGACAGGCATACAAGGAAGGAAGAAGGAAAGGAAGGAAGGGAGGGAGGGAGGGACGGAGGGAGGAAGGAAGGAAGGAAGGAAGGAAGGAAGTAAGTTCCAGTATCGAAGACGGGCATGCAAGGAAGGAAGAATGAAAGGAAGGAAGGAAGGGAGGGAGGGAGGGAGGAAGGAAGGAAGGAAGGAAGTTCAAGTATCAAAGACAAGAATACAAGGAAGAAGGACAGGAAGGGAGGGAAGGAGGGAGCGAGCGAGGGAGGAACACAGGGAGGAAGGGAGGAAGGAAGGAAGGAAGGACGGAAGGAAGGAAGTTCCTGTATCAAAGACAAGATTACAAGGAAGGAAGAAGGAACGCAAGGGAGGGAGGGAGGAAGGTAGGAAGCAAGGAAGTAAGGAAGTTCCAGTATCGAAGATGGGCATACAAGGAAGGAAGGAGAGGAAGGAAGGAAGGCAGGGAGGGAGGGAAGGAGGGAGGAAGGAAGGAAGGAAGGAAGGAATTAAGGAAGGAAGGAAGTTCCAGTATCGAAGACGGGCATGCAAGGAAGGAAGAATGAAAGGAAGGAAGGAAGGGAAGGAGGGAGGAAGTACAGAAGGAAAGAAGGAAGCAAGGAAGAAAGAAAGGAAGGAATGAAGGAAGGAAGGGAGGGAGGAAGGAAGGAAGGAAGAAAGGAAGGAATGAAGGAAGGAAGGAAGGGAGGGAGGAAGGAAGGAAGGAAGAAAGGAAGGGTGGAAAGAAGATCCAGTATCGAAGACGGGCATGCAAGGAAGGAAGAATGAAAGGAAGGAAGGAAGGGAGGGAGGGAGGAAGGAAGGAAGGAAGGAAGTTCCAGTATCGAAGATGGGCATACAAGGAAGGATAAAGGAAAGGAAGGGAGGGAAGGAAAGAGGGAGGCAGGAAGGAAGGAAGGACGGAAGGAAGGAAGTTCCAGTATCAAAGACAAGAATACAAGGAAGGAAGAAGGACAGGAAGGGAGGGAAGGAGGGAGGTAGGGAGGGAGGGAGGAAGGCAGGGAGGGAGGGAGGAAGGAAGGAAGGAAGGACGGAAGGAAGGAAGTTCCAGTATCGAAGACTGGCATACAAGGAAGGAAGAAGGAAAGGAAGGGAGGGAGGGAGGGAGGGGAGGAAGAGGGAGGAAGAGGGAGGTAGGAAGGAAGGAAGGATGGAAGGAAGGAAGAAAGAAAGGAAGGAATGAAGGAAGAAAGGAAGGGAGGGAGGAAGGAAGGAAGGAAGGAAGAAAGGAAGGAAGGAAAGAAGATCCAGTATTGAAGACGGGCATACAAGGAAAGAAGAAGGAAAGGAAAGAAAGGAAGGAAGGAGGAAGGAAGAGAGGAAGGAAGGAAGGAAGGAAGGAAGTAAGTTCCAGTATCGACGACGAGCATACAAGGAAGGAAGAAGGAAAGGAAGGAAGGGAGGGAGGGAGGGAGGAAGGAAGGAAGGAAGGAAGGAAGGAAGGAAAGAAAAAAGGAAGGAAGGAAGGTAGTTCCAGTATCGAAGACGGGCATACAAGGAGGAAAGAAGTAACGGAAGGAAAGGAAGGAAAGGAAGGAAGGAAGGAAGGAAAAAAGGAAGGAAGGAAGGAAGGAAATTCCAGTATTGAAGACGGCTATACAAGGAAGGAAGAAGGAAAGGAAGGAAGGAAGGAAAGAAGGAAGTTCCAGTGTCGAAGACGAGCATGCAAGCAAGGAAGAAGGAAGGAAAGGAAGGTAGGGAGAGAGGGAGGGAGGGATGGAGGAAGGAAGGAAGGAAGGGAATAAGGAAGGAAGGAAGAAAGTTCCAGTATCGAAGAGGGGCATACAAGGAAGGAAGTAGGAAAGGAAAGAAGGAAGGAAGGGAGGAAGGATGGAAGGAAGGAAGTAAGTTCTAGTATTGAAGACGGGCATACAAGCAAGGAAGAAGGAAAGGAAGGAAAGGAAGGAAAGGAAGGAAGGAAGGAAGGAAGGAAGGAAGTAAGTTCCAGTATCGAAGACTGGCATACAAGGAAGGAAGAAGGAAAGGAAGGAAGGAAGGATGGAAGGAAGGAAGGAAGGAAGGAAGGACGGAAGGAAGGAAGGAAGGAAGTTCCAGTATCGAAGACGGGCATACAAGGGAGGAAGAAGGAAAGGAAGGAAAGGAAGAAAGGAAGGAAGGAAGGAAGGAAGGAAGGAAGGAAGGAAGGAAGGAAGGAAGGAAGGAAGGAAGGAAGTTCCAGTATCGAAGACGGGCATAGAAGGAATGAAGAAGGAAGGAAAGGAAGGGAGGGAGAGAGGGAGGGAGGGAGAGGGAGGGAGGGAGGAAGGAAGGAAGGACAGAAAGCAGGAAGGAAGGAAGTTCCAGTATTGAAGACGGGCATACAAGGAAGGACGAAGGAAAGGAAGGAAGGGAGGGAGGGAGGGAGGAAGGAAGGAAGGAAGGAAGGAAGGAAGGAAGGAAGGACGGAAGAAAGTTCGAGTATCGAAGATGGGCATACAAGGAAGGAAGAAGGAAAGGAAGGAAAGGAAGGAAGGAAGGAAGGAAGTAAGTTCCAGTATCGAAGACGGGCACGCAAGGAAGGAAGAAGAAAAGGAAAGAAAAAAAAGGAAGGAGGAAGGAAGGAAGGAAGGAAGGAAGGAAGGAAGTTCCAATATCGAAGATGGGCATACAAGGTAGGAAGAAGGAAAGGAAGGAAGGAAGGAAAGAAGGAAGGAAGGAAGGAAGTTCCAGTATCGAAGACGGGCATGCAAGGAAGGAAGAAGAAAAGGAAAGGAAGGAAAGGAAGGAAGGAAGGAAGGAAAGAAGGAAGGAGGGAAGGAAGGAAGGAAGTTCCAGTATCGAAGACGGGCATACAAGGAAGGAAGAAGGAAAGGAAGGAAGGAAGGAAGTGTCCTGGGTTCAGCAGTAGCTGTCATGTTTTTTTTTCCTTTGAGGTAGCTGGTACAGTGCTGTGTTTTGACTTCCAACCTGAGAACAGTGTTGGTGAAGTCTATGTTTTCAGTTGTTGCTAAGTTATGTTTACCCTGACCAAGGACTTTGTGAGGCTCATGCTCTGCCAGGGAGGAGGGGAAGCCGGGAGGAAGCAGAGACGGGGCGCCTGACCCAGGCTAGACAGGGAGGTATTCCATACCACAGCAAATCATGGCCGGGGTG